>NC_056743.1:1514566257-1514638757 GCF_019279795.1 Protopterus annectens
GTAGAGACCAGGGGAGGCTATGTAAAATGGGTCTGGTAGACCCAGTGAAAGAGGAGAAGAGCTGATGGCAGCCAATGGACAACTGCAAGGAGGCAAAAAGAATGCAGAAAAAAAAAGAAATAGTCTAGCATTTTGGGAACATCTACAGAATCTCTGATGTGGTTGCCATGTTAGGAGTGAATAGACAGACAAACAGTATCCATGGCCCCAAGGAAAGCAATGACTAGACATAGCCAAGAGGGGTAGGGAAAATGTGGAACTGTTAGGCAGAGTAGTTAGCCTGGTAGGCATCCCTGTAGTGGAGCCAGATAAGAATCAGCCATGACCATGGGAAGAGTGGTAATACTGTGCTGTAGTGTCTGCCATTGCCGGAGGTGACAGTGATGTTTCCAAAATAATTTGAGACACTTACATAAGCCTATGCATCTGGACCTTTGCATGACAATGGAGTACATTTACCTGAATCATTAAGAATGCCTTTGGGCCATTGATGCACTCATCAGGCATGTTTGCTTTAGGTCCTTATATATTATGTCACTATGCACATGTCGTAGGTCATCTTACTGTCCCTGCTATAGTTGCATGTCCTCATGCAGGCCACACAGCATGCTTACTGTTTCTTTCATAGAGTGTGCAGTAGCTGTCTTTGCCCAGACCACTGACTTACATATTTACTGATTGATGATAATTGTGGAACCAGGTCAGGGAAACACCTCCATCATAAAGGTGATATTCCTTATGGTGGATGCATGTACATCAGAGGCAAATCAGCTGAAAGGTTGCATATGTGGTGCTGACTCCTGTGTAGCCTGAGTGTAATTCACAGTTATAGGTTTTCCATCACTAAACGTAGCTGATGCCAGAGGTTCAGCCCATACCCCACCATCACTTCATATGTGGATATTATGTGTGTGTGCCCTCCAGCCTTTGCATTGCTGACATGTGCACATAGTGTCATGTGCACTTTGTTATCATTTTCAGCCACAGGTGACCTTCTAACCTCAGGCATGTGCTGACCTGTTTTGCTGGATCCTCTACTAGTGGAATCTGTGAAAGCATAAATATTACATACCTGTGGCAGTGCTAAAACACATTCCTCATCCCCTAATCTGTGGCTCACAGACTGCTACAGGGTACTTACATGGATTCTATATGGGTGTATACATACCTAGTAACACAGGATGTTACAATGGTTTTGATGGCCTCTCTACCCTGTCAAGGAGCCTTAATCCTCACTACTGACACTGCTGAGAGATGGTCACTAAAAAACAGGAATGGATTTACACAGTATTTTTCAGATGCAGCTCTCTGCATCAAGCACAGTTTTCCCCAAGAGCACACAGGAAACACACTGCAGACCTGTGGCTGGACTCTCTGTCTCTCCAGATCCCAAACAAGATTCACTTTGGTGCACTGTGTCCCAGTTCCAAGTAGTTGACACAATCACACCTGGGTATTTGATTTTCACACACACACACACACACACACACACACACACACACACACACACACACACACACACACACACACACACAAACGCACACACACACTCCTGGGAAAGGCTGGTATAGATTTACTATCTGCATCCCTTCTGCCCAGACTATAAGGTAACCATGTTGCCACCAGTCAACTACTCTCAATCTCTTACAAGGGTATTATACTGAGTAAAATCAATACTAATATAAATGGTAGAGTGTAACCAAAGCAGCAAGGCTTTTCAGAGTAACCACGGCATTACTAAAATATTCACAAGTAATCTCAAGATGTTAAAAGTATTCTCTAAAAGACTAGCCACAATGAAAGGTATAAAAATATTTAATAATAAATAATAAAATAGAAAACACGAGAATACTAAATATCAAAGTACAATAAACACCAGACTTTCAATCACAGGAGAAATAAAAATAACACTGTTGGACATATTCAAACAGATGCAGAAAAACAATACTTAACTAATGTTACTGTAATTCTTGACCATCTAAAAATAACTGTTCCCTAGCTAACTTAATTAATACAGCAAGGCAAGATTAGATGCTGAGATGCTTACTTCCACAAGGAAAGGTGATGAGCTTCAAAACTAAATTGAACTGAACTGAACCACTACCTGACTGTGATAACTGTCATATATCTTTATATCAGGTTCCAAAGAAAACAAAACAAACTGGTGTGAGAGTTCCATCCTCTCAGTGCTGGTTATGGAATGGCATCACATTTGAACACCTGACTCTGGTACAATACACACTCAGAGCTTTGCTAAGATCTGTTGCAGTTTCTGAAAGCTATAGAACAATTTCAAAAACTTCTACTTTTCCCTTCCAGAATTCTTTGTTTAAACATAAACACTTAATCAGTTATAACACTGTAGATACATTTTAACACAAGCTTCTGTACAAGTCAGTGTGACAGTCAAATGGCACAAAATTATTTACAAAACTCCAGCTAAATATGCTGGCATATGTTACACATGCACTGCCCTATCATCCCTGGCACAGACAGCAATACCTCACATCATCACAGTGGTAACCCTGATGTATCTGAAAAAGATATATGTGCTGGTGTTCTCTGTCATGCATGCAGGTCTGCATACAGCTGGAAATGTACATGCTATTGCTATGTTGGAGCACCTTCTACAGACACTCAAGCAGTTATCACCACCCCTGCTGAGGAGATAGACTTCAACATACAGGCCTGACCATGGAGGTCTGTCAGGCTGTCTAGGTGGTGGCAAATGTATGCTACATCCATGTCTGTTGCATGCAACTATCATTCTGTTTAACACAGAAGTGCAGTAATCTGTTGCAATTTTTTTCTCTTTTACTTTATATATCCTCCTTCTACAGCTTCAGCTGTAGTATGGGCTGTGACAAGGTAGCAGCCACCTGCGTCTGCTCCAGCTGATGTCCTTGGTCCTGCATCACTGTCAGCCACCAGGCCTATCTCAGAAGGAGATCCAGGTCATAATGCTGAAGATAACCTGAGCTCACTGGTGGAATCTATGACCACTTCTCAAGAGAGGAAGGTGGGGGCTCCTCATTTGTTTGTAGCCTGGGGGTGTCCTCTTTGGTCATCTAATGTCAGATGTGGTTGATGGTACACTTTGAAGTGAGCTGGCAGCTGAACTCCTGCATTAAAATCATGGAACACCTTCTGGTGTGACAGATAGTCACAGAACTGGCCTCCCCTTGTCACCAAGGCACCATGAGTAGAGCCTGCGAATGACATCAGCTTTGATGTGACTAATGTCAGGGTGGGACCTCCACTGGGCTTGTCAGCCAGGCCCTCAGTACCCTGTATCATCTAAACTCCAGTGCTCCCCATCACCAGCAGTGTCTGTGTCCTTCCACTCTTGTTCACCCTTTTGTGCTCATACTTTCCATCTGTCTCTGTTTACATTTTGTGGGGGGGGGGGGGTTGTGTCTGTCCCTGTTACCTTTCTTGCTTCCTCTTTTCTGCCCCCTCAAGCTCCTCAGTACCATACCCTCTACCCCCTTTCTTCAAAAAAGCACTACTCTTAAAAATTCCTTTCCCCACCTATCATTCCTTCAGAATATGTTTGTGTATGACCCTCTGCTTGTTCTTAGGTTCATAGATAGGTACTAGGCTATTGGCCCAAGGGCCTAAGTAAGCCTAGCCAACAAGGTTCCATGGCTTATGCCACCCAAGAAAGATAATTTCCTGTGCCCCTGTTGGGCAGAGCCACATAAGTGATCCCCGGGGTGTATTTCCTATTTCCCATCCAATCATCAAAATTTTTCTTGAAGAGTGCTAATGAGGAGCTTTGCTTGACATAGATGGGTAGCTTGTTCCAGAGTATAGGAAGTCTCTGGGACAGGAATCTATCGCTCCAGCATGTCCTGTTTATTGTGGTGACAAGGTTTAGGTCCCTAGAGTATGTAGCTCGGAGGGATTGGGATTTCTTTAGGTGTAGTATGTCAAACAGCTCTGGGTTTAACATAGCTTTATATGTTAGGCAGAGATCTCCTCAGAGTAGGTGATATGCTACAGAGTAAAGCTGGAGTTTTTTGAGATGGTCAGTGTAGGGCATCTGTTTGAGACCAGTAATCCTCTTTGTGAGGTACTTCTGTGGCCTTTCCAGCTGCTGCAGATGTCTTGTGAGGTACATTTCAAAAGGAGTGTTGTACTCTATAATGGGTCTAATGAGTGTCGAGTAGAGGGGAACAATGACATCTTTTTTCCTGGATGAGAACCCTTTTGTGATTAGGTGTGCCACATAGAAGGATTTCCTGACAACTGTGGCGATGTGATTATCAAAGGAGAGACTACTGTCCATCTGGGTCCCAAGGTTTCTTATCACACATTCAGTGTTAAGTAGACTGCTGTTTATGCGGTAGTTCATAAGTACAGAGTTTTTACCAAAGGGAATGACAATGCACTTTTTGGCATTGAGCTTGAGGCTATGCCTCTGACACCAGGAATCTGTCTCAGGGAAGCTCTTCTGTAGGATGTCCACATCATTTGGGGACGCGACTATGGCTTCTAGTTTGCAGTCATCTGCAAACTTCGTTAGCCAGAGGCCTTCTGTGTTAGCCTGTACTTCAGAGACATAGATACCAAACTGGAGAGGTCCCAGGACTGAACCCCATAGTATGCCACTTGTCAGTGGTTTGAAGTCAGATTTGGAGTCTGCAACTTTTACAGTATGGGTTCTGTCAGTGAGCCAGTTGGCAACCCATCTTGTAACATAGGGATTTATACCTAGTTTAGTGAGTTTAGCTCCAACACAGAAAGGCTTGGGGGGGCTCAGAAGCTTACAAACAGTCCTGGATACAGCAAATCTGTATCTGGACTAGACTAGTTACAGGAAAGGTGGGAAACAAACGCAAACATGGGCTTTCAAACCAGAAAGTTGAAAGAGATTGAAAAACTGCCCAAACATCCAATAAACTACAAATTTGGGGCCAGAAACCACTCTTGTGGTAGATAGGCTACCTAATGCTTACCACTTCCACTGATAAGCTAGAAGGCTTCCCTCCAACACAGAATGACTTGGGGGGCTCAGAAGCTTACAAGGAATCCTGGATACAGCAAATCTGTATCTGGACTAAATTAATTACAGGAAAGGTGGGAAACAAGTGCAAATGCAGGCTTTTAAACCAGTAAGTTGAAAGAAATGATAAAATTGCCAAACGGCCAATAAACTACAATATCTGGGCCAGAAACCACCCTTGTGGTAGATAGGCTATCTAGTGCTTACCACTCCCACTGATAAGCTAGAAGGCTTCCCTCCAACACATAAAGGCTTGGGGGGATCAGAATCTTACAAACAGTCCTGGATGCAGCAAATCTGTATCTGGACTAGACTAGTTACAGGAAAGGTGGGAAACAAGTGCAAACATGGGCTTTTAAACCAGAAAGTTGAAAGAGATGGAAAAACTGCCAAATGGCCAATAAACTACAATATCTGGGCCAGAAACCACTCTTGTGGTAGATATTATACCTAGTGCTTACCACTCCCACTGATAAGCTAGAAGGCTTCCCTCCAACACAGAAAGGCTTTGGGGTCTCAGAAGCTTACAAACAGTCCTGGATACAGGAAATATGTATCTGGACTAGACTAGTTACAGGAAAGGTGGGAAACAAGTGCAAATGCGGGCTTTTAAACCAGAAAGTTGAAAGAGGTGTAAAAACTGCCAGACACCAATAAACTACAATTTTTGGGCCAGAAACCACTTTTGTGGTAGATAGGCTACCTAGTGCTTACCACTCCCACTGATAAGCTAGAAGGCTTCCCTCCAACACAGAAAGGCTTGGGGGGGCTCAGAAGCATACAAGGAGTCCTGGATACAGCAAATCTGTATCTGGACTAGAATAGTTACAGGAAAGGTGGGAAACAAGTGCAAACACAGGCTTTTAAACCAGAAAGTTGAAAGAGATGGAAAAACTGCCCAAATGGCCAATAAACTACAATTTCTGGGCCAAAAACCACTCTTGTGGTAAATAGGCTACCTAGTGCTTACCACTCCCATTGACAAGCTAGAAGGCTTCCCTCCGACACAGGGAGGCTTGGGGGGGCTTAGAAGCTTACATGCAGTACTGGATACTGCAAATCTGTATCTGGACTAGACTAGTTACAGAAAAGGCGGGAAAGCGCAAACGTGGGCTTTACCCTTTTTCCTGCCTTTCCTGTCTCCCCCTTTCTCCTCATTTATATGATGAGCTGAATTAGCACTTTGTTGTTCTGGCCTTCTGAGGTGGTTCATTGTTCATGCATGCCACCTTACTGTTTGAGTCACATTGGTCATGTGACCACTCATAATGAAGGTACTTCCCTACAGTTCAGTCGCACATTTGTTGTCAGTAATTTACTATACAGACATTTTTTTCCAGAATGCTGCCACTGTTCTGATCCTCCTGCATAACTAAGAGGCATTGTGCAGTAACATCTTTGATTTTTACCACTGTGCAATGGCATTCTGAATCTTTCTGAATACCCACCCCCCGGGAATATTCACTTTGTCTTGGATGCTGTGAATCATTTGAATGTTTCTTACTTTGAGCAAAGTTGCTAACTGTTCCTGGCGATTAAATTGCATTAGGTAAAGTGCACTGCAGTTTCAGTATGGCTCCATTGCCTTCAGAATAAGAGATAGAAAAATACCCAGGGGACCCCAATTGGAGACAGTTTTGAAACATTATTAATGACTTTTTGAAAGCTGATAAAATAAAAGATCTCTAATATGCATTTTATGAAATAGCAGCATCTTTGACTTTATGGACTGCCATTGTTTGTAGCAAATTGCCACCTTGTTCTGAAAAGTCACAAATTTTACAAGGGACAGATCAAAATTATGAGCTAGTGCCAAGAACAGAAAGGTCTGTGTTTTACTGGGGTATTATGTCACCAACTGTTCATCTGTGCGGCCAGTTTGCTATCGCAGGGAAGCAGTATCTGAGTTCAAATGTAGTTGAATCTAATGTCACTAAAACTGCTCATAACTCATTCCTGCTAAAGTGATTCCCTCAGCAGATTCTGTCCAGTGCTCCAGTGAGTAATGGAACAAGATGGAGAATTTATTTCCTTGACACAGGCTATTCACATTAGCTGAGGTAATAAAGAGTAGTTAGGTTTTACTACTCCCTGTGTTAAAAAATCCTTGTATGTTGTCAGCATGTAAAGACTATTTGAAGTGTTGCAGTAAAGCATAACTCGGCTCATCTGTTAAAACAGACACAATATGACACTACAGCATTTACATTCTTTTAATAGCCCTCTCAGTTATTTTTATGAGTAGAATTGCTCTTACTTCCCATGAAGACAATGTTAAAACATCAGAATGATAACTGTATGCAGACCTTATCTAGTTTAATCACATGCTCAAAACAACTCATCCAGCCAACTGCCACAACAAAAGTAATGTGAAAATGGAAAAATGATACTTTATTCTCTACTGATTAAGCTGGAATGCAGCCAGACTGTACTAGTGAGCCAGGAAAATATATGGGATTGCTTATTTTGGCCCTTTTTTATTAAGCCACAGTGATCTTTTGGCATTGTGCAGTTTTGTTTAATGCTCAGCTAGTCCAAAATTCCTTATTGGTGATTTGTATAGGCATCCCATATTGCTTTGGTTTGCCTAGAGGTGTCTAATTCTAAAGCAGTACACTGGTGCAATGGTTAGCATTGCTGCCTCACAGAGCCTTGTTCTTGGCTGGGGTGCTTACTGTGTGGGAACTACATATCCTCCTCTATCTGCCACACGAAGTTCGATGGGTGCTTCTGTTTCATCCCACATGTCAAATATGTGAAGTAGGTCAAATTTCAAATGTCTAAATTGCACGCTGTGAGCCTGTGTGTGTGTGTGTGTGTGTGTGTGTGTGTGTGTGTGTGTGTGTGTGTCCTGTGATGGGCTGGCATTGTGTTCAGGATGGGTTTGTATGCCATATGCACAGTAAGTGCAGGACAAGCTCTGGTTCTCCCACAGCTCTCATCTGAATTTAGCAGTAATCAGAAAATGATGAAATGTATAGTTCTGTATTTATTTACCTTTGTCTTTATGGCTAATATTATCCGAGAAACCCTTTTATCTAAGCATTTCACCTTGTTGCATGTTTCATACTAAAATTATGTTTTTTTCCAAAATATCACGATGTATAAGGAACATTTGTAGTTGTATAGTATCCTAGAATATTGGACCATCATAAACGTTAGCCTTAAATGCTTTTTAATTTGGTAGATTCCACTTCTTTTGCTAGCAAGTTGTTTTTTTTCATCTCACACACCCACACACACACACACACACACACACACACACACACACACACACACACACACACACACACACACACAGACACACGTATTTTTAAAAACTAATGAACTAATGAAGTAGATGGTTAGCACAATGCAAACATAAAACTTTTATACTCAAAAACTAAATAAGGCATTATGAAGCTATAAATCTATTTCTTAGCTCTATAACTAGTTTTGTTATATGATAATGCATAACAGGCTAGCGAACACTTTTGTGAAAAAAGTTTCTGCAGGCAGAACCATAATCATAGCATTTAGAATGCTGGGCAATCCCCCAAGTTTGTGCCCCCCAACTCAAAGTTGGGGACTAGCAAAAAAGGCTCCCTCCGATTAGCCCACTGCATAGATTAACAGTTGCTGATGTGCATGAAGTCCAGTTTCAGCAGTCTGGTTTGCATTTAAGAACCACAGATGATATTAAATAATGCATTTAGTACCTTAATGAGTTAATAAATGTTATCATACCCTTGTTGCTACAGTTCCTAATACATTAAGATATTAAATTCATTCTTTAAAGAAGCTGTAATATCACTTGTCACTTCTTATTAATGTTAGTGCGCTTGCACCTCATTGATAACTCAATCATGCCCCCTAACAGCTTGTGTCCAGGGCACCCATTTCCCTTAAACTACTGTATTTACAGCTCTGTCTACAGGGCCATTGGCTGTATGACACAGAGGGATGAAACCCCAAATGTGACACAGATTAAATGGGATTGACTACAGGCCCAGCTGCTAGAAAAGCCAATAAGGGAGGGCGAATGTGAGTGGCTAATGCTAACTTGCTAACAGTCTGGTCCACTGCACTGATGGCTCCAATAAAGATTCAGGTGTACGGCAGGTAGGTGTGCATTTGACTTCGCTAAACCACTTTCACCATGGTAACCTTTATTTTGTGTGTGTGTGTGTGTGTGTGTGTGTGTGTGTGTGTGTGTGTGTGTGTGTGTGTGTGTGTGTGTGTGTGCGCGCGCACAGGAAAAGGTACAGTAGGCACTAGATTGCTGTGTTTTCACATCAGCTGCCAGGTAGGAGGGGTGAAGACTGAAAATGAAAAATTGTCTGGTGGCTGACTGGATGATAGCAGGCTCAACAATTATCCCATTAGGGAAAACTGGGCAGGATCAATTGCAAGGGAGCCAGAATGGAGGAACAGAAGCCTGTAAAAAAATAAGGTTGCTTCAGGCGTTCCCTGAGGTGCAGTGTTATATGATGTAGGTAATACATGAAGCTGAGCGTCCTACATGCAAGTAGAGAGGAAGGGGTTTTGCCTTCCATAGGAAAAAAATTGTGATGCATATAAATGTAATTTTGAAATCTTTATTTTCATTAACAACAGTATTACTATGAGCCTTTTTCCCCCCACTGACACAATCAGTATCATAAGCCTTATAATTTTCTTAAAATCATAGTTAGATCTTATCACAAGCAATCAGCATAATTGAGAAACTTAGCCATAGTAGAAGGGCTGTGAATATTTCATCTTGAAAATTCAATCTTTGATGGCAGAAAATCAGTACACAGCACAGTTTGTTCATTTTCCCCCCGTTGGATTTGTTGGAGACCCCACTTATGTGACAACTTACATTTTTCTACCCCACATAAGAATCAGTATATGTGTATACCAGGTAGTGTTCAACTTCCTTTACATTTTAATACTAACATCTCAGGAAGATTGTTAAAATCACCATCTAGCTCTTTGAAATAATATTTCCTTTAACTCCCTGAATAGCTTGTCCTGCATTTTTACAGTGTGATCTTTTGTTTTAATACACCTCTCTTTTTGCAAGACAATACTGTCTTGTTTTCTGTAGATTCTCTTTATATACTTAAATATTTGCATTAATTATTTCTAATCTCTTTCAATATGCATTGATGTCATCTCCAGAGTTGCACAGATTATCTTCAATGGGTTTTTTTAGGTCTTCACAGAAAGGATAGACATTCCTTGTTTTTTACTTCTGATGCCTCTTCAGGCCCCGTTATAAATAAACCCAGGATTCTTTACACATTTGGTTTCCCCTACAGTAATGCATTATTTTGCTGAGTTTTTTATTTCTAGAAGATAAGAATGTAAGGTGCCATGTTTTAACCACTTAATCCACTCCAGGTCTTTTCTAATGCCATTGATGCAGGAATGGAAAACATTCAAACCTATACTGACCTTTGTGTTTTCTCACTATTAATCATCCAATGATAATCATATTGTCAGGACAAGTAATAAGGCAAAATCACCTTATTCTGTGTGGAAATGTATGCAGAATTACTGATCTGTTTTCACAACAGCCCAACCATCAGCTTACATTTTTTATAGAAAACCTAATAATGTGCATGCAGGCATTATGCATGCATGACATTCCGACACAAGAAGGGAAAATTCATTACTTTTAAGAAAGTAAATAAATGAATAAATAATTTTCCTTTGGGTGTGCTATAGCCTAGTAGTCCAGGACTATTAGCCACCTGGGATCTGGGTTGACTGAAGCTGGAGGATCTAGACTCAGGAATATGTGCAGTTGTGGGAGCAACAGATGACTTCTGTGGGGCAACTGCCAGAAGCTCCAGTCTAATCTGGTGATGTCAGAGGTTGTGAAAGTGATTCAGTGGACCCCATGCCCTCATGCTGAGGGATGTCTCCAGCTTCTAATGGAATATTGTCCTTCTCCCTTACATCTTTCTTTTTTCTACATTTTTGTGGGTGTTTGCAGTGAACCTGGCTGACCATTGTGGCTTTGTTCAAGGCATGTGTCCTTTATAGTCTTGGAGATTCTTTGCTGTCTGCTTGATGGTCTTCTGGCTGAAGCATGTACATTGAGATCAGTTCGGAGCATTGTGCTTGTGCCCCAAACAGAACAATGGATGCAGAGCTCTTTATGTGAGACCTACTTTTTAACATGAAATGCTTGTAGATACTTTAACGTCTGCCTTTTTTACTTGACACCCAAAAGTTCAGTGGTAAAAAACATGCATAGTATAATCAAAGAGATAAGAATGGTTCCCCAACAGGGTACTTACCTGAAAACTTTGGAAGCCAGGCCAAACTGATGGACCATGAATGTTAAGACAATATGCATCAACCTGGAGTCCTGCTTCAGCAAGAAAGAACCAAAAATGGCACTCGTGGATGTCACTCTTAAACCACTGACATGCTGATGTCCAGCTGGGATGGCATCTATCTGTGCCAGAAGAGAAAAGTGCAAAGCTCTGGAAGTCAGGACAGATGTTGGGCATTCTAGCTGAAGTCCCATGAAATTATCACTATTGCAAAGGTGGACATACACAAATATCTACAGACAAAGTAAGATCATAACACAAATTTAATTTATTCTGAGTGGACTCTGTTCATTATTATTCTTTGTGTAATGTTGTCTAGCTGAGTAGACTCGGTTTGTTATTACTGTTTTTGCACTGTTATCCAGCTAAGTGAACCCAGTTTACTATTACTGTATTTATACTGTAGTCAAGCTGAGTGGACTTAGTTTATTATTACTGTTTGTGTACTGTTGTCTAGCCCATATTTTTTCCCACTGTCTCCGTAGAACCCACTCTGAACCTTTCTAATTTGTTCCTCAACATTTTATGTAATGCTGTACCAGTTATCTTACTAAATGTACATGGATCATGACCCCTAATCTTCCTTAGTCTACTGCTTTGGTTAAACAGTCATCAAACTCTACTAGTGTAGCTTTATGTGGCCTTCCATAGGAGCTGTTACCTCACTGGCTTCTAGATACTCCGAAATACATCTCTTCAGAAGGAACTTCCTTTCACCAAGATGAAAAAGCAATAGCTCCCAGTTTCTCACTTATGAAAGAGAATCATCCGAGCTTACCCCACTTACAGCTCTCAGATGTCATACATTACATTACTTTATTTTTTTATTTTATTTATTTACACAGTATATACTACAGTTCATTATAGAACATCATATTGCACTACATTATATTACATTACACTACATTTTGTTACATTACAGTGCATTTATCTGATAGCAATCACTAAACTTCCCTTAATGTCTGCTGTTTACATGTATTTAAAACATTCCACCTTCCCTCAATCCCAGTTTTCCTATCACCCTTCACTAACTCTCCAATGGTTTCTTGAGTGCTTCTGTGAATTCACTTCATATTGGGAGCAATTCCATTGGCTCAAAGCACTACCTGTGAAGAACTTTCACAGACCTGAGGAGTAATAGTTGGGCCTTAAAATCTGCTCCATGTTTCCCCTTCTCTGTCCTTCTTGTTCAGGATAACCCTTTCACATATCCCTCTTACTTCTTCTGCTGTCTAGTGACAAGAGCTTCATCTCCACACTTCCAGTCATATTCTTTCCTTCCATCCCATATAATACTTGAATTGTTTTTCTCCAGACTCCTTCCTGATGTTCCTTCCCTTTTCTGATCTTCAGAACTGCACACATTCTCAGGATACAGCCTGAGCAGGAACCAGCAGGGCAGGAGCATTATCCCATTACTTCTGGAGTCAGTGCTCCTAAGGATTCTGCACAACATTCTGTCTATTGCGGCTGCCACTGCCTTCTCACTTGTCCATCACTAAATAAAGATCTGCTTAAACCCTTAACTGGACTGTTTTTTCCTTTGGAAAGAGGACTTTATTATTTTTTTAAGTTGTGCTAAGTTAGCTGCAGTCAGGATCTGTCATTCTGAGCAGTTATCATTGTTCCTAAACTTTTACTTTCTTCTGCAGTCTATTGAGGCTGCAGGTTGGAATACCAGATCAGTGCTTCACTGATTTCTTTGTCCTTTTCTCACTATTCATCCTTGGGACTACCAAGGAGTTGTCTATATGAGCACAGGAATTCTCAGAGAAACCTTGATGAGGACTGGATCCAAAGAACAAAATGGCCGTGTATGGTTCAAGGCTTCTGAATTTAGTAAAGACCCCAGGCTGGGCAGGCCTACCCCAGGAACCCAGGCAAGAATTACATAAGAGCACCACCAAGGCTACTGAACTAATGGATGAAATGGACAGTGACTTCCTCCTTCTAGGAAAACAACTAATAAAGCTAAGGGGGATGTAGTGGGTGGAAATCTACTTTAGTCCATTGTTGGATAACGATTCTTAGGTTCATAGATTAGTACTAGGCAAAACTGCCTTCATGGGCCATTTTAAGTCTAGCCAATTAACCCATGTGAGACTCAAACCCTGTACCTTATGTCTGTAAGGCGAATAGCTTAACCATTATGCCAACCTCACTCTTCATCTTAAATCATTAACTGGGTGTTCTTTCCTCTGGAAAGAAGACTATTAATTTTTGATAAGTTTTGCTAAGTTAGCTGTACTCCGGATGTGACATTCTAAACAGTTATCCTTATTCCTAATCTTTTGCTTTGTCCTGTAGAATGTTGAGGCTGAAATTTCAGATACCATGTCGGTATTTCACTGATTTCACTATCGTTCTACCATTCAATCATGTCACATTCTAATTCTTCAATCTCAGTCCTACCTCCATTTTCTCCAAATTTTCCTACCAGCTTTTTTGTGTAGGACCAGGTCAAAGGATTTGGATAAGTCCAAGTAGGCAACATCTACTGGTGCTTACATTGCCAATCTCTTCTTTAATACAATTATAAAACTGGATTAGGTTTAACCAAAATCTTTCTGGCTGTGAAACCTTCTCAGCTATTATAATGGAGGTTGCTGTCCTAGGAAAGCAATTAGATTTTCCCTTAATGATCTGTCTACAGTATAACTGTGAAGACTGTCTCTGACACAGCTAGTTATGTGAACCACAAAGGGTATCAATCCATCACCTGATAGGTGGTCTGTAATGTACGGGGTATTCTCTAAAATACATTTTAAAATAGGCGCATGGGGTACCATCTACAATGCATCTCCCCAGGTGCACAGCGTATCATCTACAATACAGCTCCATAGGTGCATGGGGTATCATCTACAATACATCTCCATAGGTGCGCGGGGAATTATCTGCAATACATCTCCACAGGTGCACAGGGTATTATCTACAATACATCTTCATGGGAGCATGGGGTATTATCTACAATAGATCTCCATAGGTACACAGGGTATCATCTACAATACATCTCCATAGGTGCACCAAGTATCATCTACAATATATCTCCATAGGTGCACAGGATATCATCTACAATGCAGCTCCATAGGTTTACGGGGTATAATCTACAATACAACTCCATAGCTCCACAGGGTATCATCTACAATACATTTCCATAGCTACACAGGGTATTATCTATAATACATATCCATAGGTGCACTAGGTATTATCTACAATATTTCTCCATAGGTGCACGGGGTATTATCTACAATATATCTCCACAGGTGCATGGGGTGTCATCTACAATGCATCTCCATAGGCACACAGGGTCTTATCTACAATACAGCTCCATAAGTGCACAGGGTATTATCTGCAATGCATCTCCATAGGTGCACAGGGTATCATCTACAATACATCTCCATAGGTGCACAAGGTATTATCTACAGTACATCTCCATAGGTGCACAGGGTATTATCTACAATACCGCCATATGTGCATGTGGTATCATCTACACTACATTTCCAGGCCACCCAGTTAGAATGACTTCCATATATGGCACATCTGTGACCTGAACAAACAACTGCAAGGACAGGTATGACTTCTTTCTCTGTGCATGAGAGAGTAGTGAATGCAGTCTTCTAAATAATTAGCAAGAGGCGAGCAGAGAAGTAAGTATTTATTGATATTTATAACTGGGAAAAGCCAAAAGAAAAAGAAGATTAATATTTAAATGAGAATGGTTTTCCAGTCAAAGCTGGCCTGGTTATGAACATGGCAAGCACATAGTGATGCTTGCTTCCCCCTTTTCATCACTTTTGTTTATTCACATTTACATCCTTTAATTTAGTCAAAAATGGATGAACACTTGAATCAGAGCCCTTTAAGCCTTCAAATCCCTTCTGCTTTTTGCTGCTATTATGCACAAGGGATTGTACAGAGCATCAGTGAGATGCATGCAAACTGAATGAGCACAGCTTGTGCACATCATTTTCTGTGGTCATGCCCCAGTACTATCAGCTGTTCCTGCAGGGCCTGCTGCTGCTGTGGGCAGGATATTTAATAAGCTCAACTCCTTGCACTCATTTCCTCTGCAATGCATCTGTAATGGGCAGAGGGGATGATTGTGCAAACATGGTAAACAAAACTGGCTGGCTACAGCCATGCCTGCTGTCTTTCTGACTTCTAGTGATTCTCTGTTTACTTTTTACTTCCTTCAAAAGCTCTTTCAAATGTTGTTTCCTTTGTATTTTCTTCACCAGAGATTTGCTGTAATGTCTAATTTATGTGCCTTATCATGGCTTATAAATACATTCTACAAAATCTACACTGTATTGGTAGATGCCAGGTCATTATTTGCCCATTTCTATGTGGGGATTGGGTTCATAGGCAAGAATGGCATTGTACTTGGGTGAGGCTGAAATGAAGGTGGGGACAGAGCCAGGTACATTACAAAAAGTAAAAACCTACGTCATCAACATAGCCAGAAAATGTATAGCCTGTACTTTCTTATTGCCATCTCTCTACTATGCTGCCCCACTTTTCACTAACCTTCAAATCTCATAACTGTCCAAACTTGAGCAATGTTATAATATAATAGTCAAGTGTGCTGTAAACTATAACAATAGAACACACCATCGCCTAGCTGTCAGAGAATTAAAATGGATAGGATGACCACATTGCCTATGTCTCTCTCAACTAATTGCTATACACATCCTTCTCTAAGAGCCATACAGCTGCCTAGCCCTTAGCAACTTAACACAACACCACTCCCCCAGTAGGAGCCCTTAGCAACTTAACACAACACTACTCCCCAATAGGACTGTATGCTTTAGAGAAACATCACTAATCATGAAATACAGCGGGTGACTCTCTATATTCAGATAGTGAAGCCAAACAATGGAAACACATCCCACTACCACTAAAATCCATTCAAAATGCAGACTTTTTTTAAAACACAACTAAAACGTCACCTATCAAATCCATTGATCTTCTGCTATACGTCGCCAGGATATATGCCACTGTTATCTTTAGCTTGCTATATCATCAAACCATTTTTCGTCATTCAAAATCCTTTGCCCCACAGCTTGTATTCATCAATACCCGAATAGTTTTACTAGCATCTCCCAGCCATATACATAGTTTTGTGATACAGCCCACCCTCACCTCTATGCTTCTAATATAATATTTATGAAAAACATATATATGAACCTGCTTTATATACCACTTCTTAACTACAATATTAACATTTTCTACCCCACCCATTTCCTTCCCTCACCTACATTTCTTTGAATTCCTAAAGTATTAATCACATGATCTATTATCTATTTGACAAACCCACTAATATATCTCTTCAAATGCTCCATATTCAACATCTGCTAATGAATAAGTATCTTTTATAATGTAATAATTGCATTTATTTCATATAGATATAATCTTATTACCAAATCAATGTGTAATTGCTAATGCATATCACTTAATCCCTTTTAATGTACATTAGTGAATGTCTGTTTAAAAATGTTGTAATATGTTGGATCTTTTCTCCCCGGGCCTCCACAGAAAAGGTGTTTTGGACTAAACTCAGTAGGACAATCAAAATGGATAAGTAGAAGCAGATACTTAGAAAATAAGGACAAAAGGTATTTGATGCATGAGTTTTACATAAGAAGGAATGTTCAAGGGAGATAAAAGATTAAGTTTCAGGGAAGACCAGTAAAACGTTTGCTTTAAGAAAGGATGTTACAGCTACTAAATGTGTCCCTCAATTGAAGAGGTGAATATGAATATTACACAGGGCTTTATGCATAACAGGGTCAAAATGATGGACTTTGGGGTGAAGGGGTCACATAAGAGGGAGGGTATTAGAGAATGCTGATGATATTAATAATATCCTGCTAGAATTTTACATAATACATTTGCTAATAGTTAAAAAGAAACAATTGGTTAATGATTTTCCAGTGAATCATTGTTTTTATGTTATGATCAACAGTGGTGCTTTGAAACCTTAATAATTTAAAATGTACGCTTTTCATTGAATATTGTTTTGTAGATGTCACAAATCAGGCAAAATCATGAATGACATCCTTACATTTTGTTACATTATGATGGACTTTAAATGTTTTGCCCTTAGCAAATGAGAGCCAAGAGAATCCCACATTTTTAACCAGTAAGATTAGAGGAATTACAGGATTTTAAGTACCTAACTCCTATCTTCCATGTTGGCTGGCAGGTGAGTATAGTGCCTAGTATGCTGAGGCTGCTGCAGATATATTCTTTCATGTAGTAGTGGTTCTTAATGCGTGCACTTGTTCTCAGGCATGTTACACATGCCCCTTTGTGACATAAGTGACCTATGTCTAGGTGGTGCTCCTAAACTAGGACTCCACTAACTTCCTCCACAGACGATAAGCAAACCATAGTCTGCCATTTACTGTGACAGCCCCCAGAGGGTTCCTCCTACACCTGTGCATGCTATGCAAACTCATATTATTTGACCTCATACAGTAAAACATGTCATTGAAGTGAGCCTTTCTGGCAGATATGTATGAATTGTACATTGATGTGGGTATAAAGATGCAGAAGAATGAATCCTCTTGTATTACTTACTGCTAAGATCTTTGCAGTCAGTTTCTAGCCCTTTCAATTTAAACTAGCAAGTGAATCAGACTCCTGCATCTCTAACAAGTTTCTTCAGGATGACACTAATGCATAGCATAGGGAGGAGTCTATCCATGTCCTATTTATTACGTAAACTCATTCTAACTGATTAAAAACCTAAAGAACTAACAAAACATTAATGTAGTTCAATTGTTGTTTCTCTGCAGTGGCACCATGGATAAGTCTTATTCCCTTTGTTCTTCTCAAGCTTTGTGTCATCTCACAGGCAGTCCAGGTAAAGCTAGTACAAAGGCATGGAGGCCTTGCATGGTTGTCCTGTATTTATTTATTTATTTGGAAACAGTCAAAAGTGCAATACCTGCCCGTAATACAAAACTCAACCAAAACAGAAGCACGTATCAAACGCAGGTTCAGCTGGAAAATATGTTTATTGCACAAAAGGAATTGAGCAGCTTCATCCCTCTAAACAGGAGACTTCATCAGAATATTATCTACAAATTTTCAGAAAGTTACATACCACAAATACTCTTGTCATTGGTACACAGGAAACCAATGAATTAATAATACAATAATCATGTGTTTTTCCTCCATTCAAGGACGTACATAATAAATACACTCAATAGGAAACAAAACCAGTAAAAGAACATAACTATCTGAAAACTTTTCAAAGACATTTGGAAATGCTTGAAATCAATTTCACGTCGATCTATAAAATAACACAAAGATAAAAAGTGAACAAACAAAAAGTTGTTAAAAATATATACAGCTTGATACTCAAAGAAAATAATAACATGACCTTAAACAACCATGTACAAAATCTCCTATAATCTGTCAGCTCTTTCCTTTAAAATTGGCATTAAGGAAACAGAATCATTCAGTCCAGGTGGGAGATAGGCAGCAAGTCTTAGCTGCCACTTTAATTCTTTTTTACTGAGTGTATTTTTCCAGTCTGCCCCCCTGGAATCAACCTGCATAATTTCTAGTATACCAAACTTAAACCCCACAAACCCACAACAAAGAGAATGTTTATATAAGGCATTTGTGTCTTTCTTGTTTTGAATGTCATATAAGTCATATAAGTGAGCATAAAATGGGTGGCCACGGTGGTGCAATGGTTAGCATTGTCACCTCACAGCAAGAGGTTCTCCGGTTCAATCCTTGGCTGGGGTGCCTTCTGTGTGGAGTCTGCATGTCCTCCCTGTGGTCGCATGGGTTTCCTCCAGGTGTTCCGGTTTCCTCCCAAAGACATGCTGTAGGTGGATTGGACACTCTAAACTGGCCCTAGGCATGTGTGCGTGTGCCTTCTGTAGAAGGCTGGGTGCCAGACTGGCAACTCAACACCATAAAACTCCACTACCAATCATGAGTGGACAGGTGATCTGCTGTGGTAAGCCAGAAGATAAGTGATCATAAATTCTGGTTTTAAATGATCTCTCTGTTTTTCCCACATAAACACCACCACATAGATTCATAGATTAGTACTAGGCTAACTGCCCTCATGGACCATTTTAAGTCTAGCCAATTACCCCCTATGAGAATCAAATCCTGTACCGTGTGCTTCTAAGGCAAACACCTTAACCATTACTCCACCATCCCACCCAAAATGAATGAAACATACACTGCCAGATAGACTATTCTTTTGGTGATTCAGTTCCCTTTCTTGAAATAAATTTCTGTATGCATAAAGTTAGTTAAAGTAATTGATGGACTTGAATGTATATAGGAACATTGACTGCAGCTACCACATCACTTAGTGCCAGTTCTCAACAATGAAGTTCCATTGCACTTCTTGTTTTCTAATAATCTTTTTAGGTTGCTACCTATTTTCCTCTAGAGGAAGTTCCTTGGCTGCACACAATTCTGCAGTGGCCATTAACATAGTGTCGGAAGGGACGACGGATCATTCTGGTGCCTCCAAAGGGAAGAAACAAAACATACAAACTTTTAAAGGTATTGTAAATCTTTCTGAACCCGAGGTTAGATTGTGTAATAACAATAAACCACCTACTCCTTCCACACAGAGGCAGAGTTATTCAGCAGACAATGGCAGCCATGAGGCAGGCAGCCATGATGTTAAAGAAAACAGACTTGGAGCTTTTTTAGCTCAAAATTATAGTTTTCAACAAATACCTAATGTGACCGAACATAGAGGTGTAACAGTGAAAAGCAATATTTTCATTCTCTAAGAGATATGATTTTCTCTTTGGAGAAAAGAATATTCAAATCCAAGTGCTTACAGATGGATATTAAAAATCTAAATGAATGTATCACTTTTAAGGTTACACTACAGGGACTGAGTGTGTACAAATTCCCGTTTAGACTTTATGACGAGAGTATGATAAATGATTTTGTAGCCATGTTTGATAAATGGAGACTAGTATTTTTAAAAAAAGGTTGTGTTTTACAATGAGTAGTCCAAGGAAAAGATGTGTAAGGAAATAGAAGAGTTAAATGACAAGATTATTAATTATTTATTGTTTCTAGAGTATTGCGAACTATACAACAAAGTTCTAGAAAAGACTGAAAGAAGGTGTGCTGGTGTATTTTTAAAGAAAAAACATAAATTAGACAGAGACATTAAGCAATACCATGCTAACACTGCATACCCCACCCACAAGCTCACCCCCCAGTCTATAATTACCTATGACACTAATTACGATGAGCCAGTCCATAGGGAGGTGAATTACATTCCCAGAGAAGATGAGCAAGAATATGAATATATGGACAATTTGGAACAGGAAAGGGGGACATACCCACAGGATTTTCCCCAGTTACATTGCTCAGAAAGACTGACAAACAGGAATTTAGGAAAACAATACAGCATACCCAGTTATGCAAAGCAGGTTCAGAGGGGCTACTGGGGACAGGAGGGGGAGGAACGTATATTGGTAGACACTGAGGACAATATAATAAACTGTTACTAAGGTTTCAAAGTCCACAATTATACTGACATAGAAATAACCAAAAAATTTTTTAAATATTTTCTAAAGGGTTCAGATATGTGCCTACTAATTTCCTGGATCTAGTGGACACTATTATTGACATCAAAATGTACATTAGAAAGTTGAACCTTAAAATTTTATTTTCTCATAGTAAAGATGAGTCCAGTATTAATAGGCGTGATAGTCAAGTTAAATTAAAGAAGAAAAGGCTCTTCAACCCTCCTGTACACCCTTTACTTACTGTTTTTAAAAGGGTGGTCACAGAAGATACACACACATTTTGGGCTCAGAGAAAAAAGTTTTATTGTAATCTTAGTAAAGAAGAATCATTTCTTATGCGTCAGTTGAGGGAAGACCAAAATATGGTACCCAATAAGGGTGGGGGAATTGTGTTTAATACATTGGATTATTCTAACATTATGTTAAATCTTTTGCTAAATAAAGAAAATTCTATTAGGTTTCACAAAATCAAATTAATATTGCCTGTAGTTGTACTGACTCGTACTTGGACGAGTATGTTCTTAACCAGCGCATCCGTTTGGAAATATTTGATTCCCTTAAAAATCCACATCCTATTGTTCCTGTAATTTTCAGTATTCCCAAGATACACAAGAGTATTAGGGAACCACCTGTTAGACCCATTGCTGCTGCTCAGGGTTCCAAAACCCACTCACTGGCTATATTGGTGGACAACATGGTTAAACATATGGTAGATTGTGAAACTCATCTTGTAAAAGATTCCTGGGGATTTTTGGGTCAGTTAAAGAATGAGCTTTGGTATATAGATCTTAGATTTTTGACTATTGATGTCAAATATCTTTTCTCTTGTATTCTGAAATTACAGGGTTTGGAGTATTTTGAAGACACTTTATGTTCCCACTCCCTTTTACAACACGATTAAATAAACCTGATGTGTGAATTAATGACGCTGATTTTGGAAAATAATGACATCTCTATGAGGGCCAATATTTTCAACAGACCGGGGTATAGCTATGGGGGCAACATGTGCCCCCACATATGCCAATATAGTACTTTTGGGTTGGGAACTTAAACATGTTTTTTTGTTGTGAGTTTTGGAAACATATTAAATTATACATCAGATACTTGGATGACATCTTCATTTTATGGAAGGGTACAATATACATCATACCCCATTTTATTGAATACTTGAATCACACTACAGACTTTTTCGTGTTTACTCATGATTATAGTACTAACCAGGTACATTATTTAGATACCACCATAACACATTTTCAAGAAGATTTCAAGTCCAACATCTACCGTAAAAGTACATTTTGCAACTCATATTTACATTTCTCCAGTTGTCACCCTTGTCACAAAAGAGGAGTTTAGTAAAAGGGAAGGCTTTATAGATGGCCCGTATGAATTACTTCACATTTTGAAGATGTAAGAGGAGATCTTTATAAACTGAGAGAGATGTTTCTGCAGAGGGAATATCCAGAAATTATAGTAGATGATATTCTTAATGATGTATACAAGGAATGGGAAAACGATTATAAACCCTTGTTAGGTGTTGGTTTATCCCACAATAGTGTTGTCAATGACCTTCCATTGAACACTAATTTTGACAAGGCTTGTATTATTCAACATGGTCCTTTTTCAGGGGAAATAAGAATCATTATACAAAGGAATTGGACTATATTCAGAGTAAATAATGATGTTAATGCTGTAGTAGGGGACAGGCCTATTTGTATTAGCAAAATATGTAGCAATCTAAATAGATTATTAGTAAACGAAGAGCAATGGAACTTCATTGTTGAAAACTGGCACTAAGCCATGTGGTAGCTGCAGTCAATGTTCCTATATACATTCAACTCCATCAATTATTTTAACCGACTTTATACATACAGAAATTTATTTCAAGAAAGGGAACTGCACCACCAAAAGAAAAGTCAATCTGGCAGTGTATGATTCATATGGTGGTGTTTACGTGGGCAAAACAGAGAGATCTTTTAACACCAGAATTTACGATCACTTATATGACATTCAAAACAAGGACACAAATGCCTTATATAAACATTCTCTTGTTTGTTGTGGGTTTGTGAGGTTTAGGTTTGGTATACTAGAAATTATACAGGTTGATTCCAGGGCGACTGAAAAAACACTCAGTAAAAGAGAATTAAAGTGGCAGCTAAGGCTTGCTGTCTATCTCCCACCTGGACTTAATGATTCTGTTTTCTTAATGCCAATTTTAAAGGATAGAGCTGACAGATTATAGGGAATTTTGTACATGGTTGTTTAAGGTCATGTTATTATTTTCTTTGAGTATCAAGATTTTTATATTTTTAACAATTTTTTGCTTATTCACTTTTTATCTTTGTGTATAGTTTGACATGAAATTGATTTCAAGCATTTTCAAATGTCTTTTAAAAGTTTTCAAATGGTTATGTTCTTTTACAGGTTGAGTTTCCCATTGAGTGCATTTATTATGTACATCCTTGAATGGAGGAAAAACACATGATTATTGTATTATTAATTCATTGGTTCTCTGTGTACCAATGACAAGAGTATTTGTGGTATTTAAATTTGTGAAAATGTGTCGTTTTTATTCTGATGAAGTCCCCTGTTTAGAAGGATGAAAGTGCTTAATTCCTTTTGTGCAATAAACATATTTTCCAGCTGAACCTCCATTTGATAAGTGCTTCTGTTCTGGATGAGATTTATTTATTTATTTATTTATTTATTTATTTATTTATTTATGTATTTATTTTTGTTTACAATAATCTTTGCCAACACTTTACAAAGAGATATTTTACACTGAGATTCTAATTAAATTAAAATTTTCTTCTGTAAAAGCAGTTGGTAATGGATACTAAAAGAACAAGATTATTTTGTTTGGTTCTCAGAATAGGCTTAAGAACTTCTCCATGATCTATCTTCCTATCAGCACTTCTGGTGGTTCTCGTCCACAGAAGATAGACATTTTTTTATGTTTTGCATTTATTTTGGCTGCATCACACTAATGTTATTTAATTGTCAACTTAGGCAACTAGGATTACAGTTATGGATGACAAAACAGTGTCATATAGTCTGTGATGCAGTGGTGGGCTTGGGAAATAACACACTTGATAAAATTGTAAATGTACATATTCTGCTGGAAAATTGTATGTGAAACATCACTCTGGTATTGCTATACCATGTACAGGGAAATGATCTTGATAAAGGAACTTCCTCAGTCTAGTAAGATCTACAAGTAATAATGATACAGTTTTAGCCAGTCGTTATGCTTCAAAGTATTAAACTTTCCATACTCTCTTAACTAAATGAGAGGCTGGTGTAAGGTTCCAAAGCTGGAAGTTTATTTATTGCAATTCATTCTTATTCATGCATTTCTCTATTTCTGCAAAGTAAATATTTTTTTTTAATTTTTCTTATAATAAACTGAAGATGATAAAACTGATCTGTAAAAATCTTATTTTTACAATTTTATTACCCCCTGTAGTGCACAATCCCCTGGATTCATGAAGCTCCATGCAAGAATAAGACTATTCTTGCACGGAGTGGTTTGTGTTTGTTTGCATATGCATGAAGGCACGCTGGTGTTTAAACTTCATGGACACGAACCATGAACGAGTGTAGGAGGTATGTCCAAGTAGTGCACGGACACTAAACATGCCCCCTGCACTCAGATTAAGTGCCCTACAGCACTTTCTAAGCTGAACTGGCATAATATTAGAGCTTTCCTCTAATATTATGCCAGTATTTCAGTGTCCGCAGACAATGAAATGATAAAATGATCATTTCAGTGTCCGCGGACACTGAAATAAAAATGGCAATAAAAAAGCAATGTGGGGGGGTGTTACAGGTTCTGTGACACACCCCCTGCATTGCTAAAGTGCCATATGACACTTTTGTAACCTGCTAAAGCAGGAAATGTGTGAAAATGCACACATAACAGGGGATAAATCCCCCAAAAGTGTAAAAGCACAAACATAGCCCCACAAACATAAAAAGTTGATAGAGAACAGGTCATGTATTACTATGAATTACATAAGGGTAGAAATATGAAAGCAAATGTATACCAATATTCCTGTACAGCAGTGCATGTTAACAAAGGCACAAATGATGGGGGAAATAAATACTACAGTAGGGACATGCCTGAAAAATTGACCTCACAGTTAGAAAGTTGATAGATATCAGGATATGTATTAGTAGGTGTCCCTAAAGGATAGAAGCCTGAAAGCCAAATCAATGTCAATTTTTCACGATTACAGTCCCAAGTAGTTTTTGGAACATCACAATACACACCCCTATAAACTAATCATATAATAATAATATATAACTTTTTTTCCACTAGTCTAAGAAATGTTTAAGTGTAGCTAGGTGGGCGTGCACATTATGGCCGTCTGCGTAGCATAGCTTAAACATCCCATAGGAGCTAAATGTAAACATAGATGTGACATTTCCATGATGTGGTAGTGTAATGATTAGAATCATGGCTTTAGAAGTAGGTGTTCATGCTTTGAGTCCCGAGACAGGCAACCTATTTTCCAATGTGAAAGTACTATTAAATTAGTTTAGTAAAGTTAAATTATGTAGCAACTTTTTCTTGTCAATCAGGGTAGTATAGCAGTTCCAAAAGTGAGATGTCAGTATAGAAAAGATGTGAAACCCCCATATAAACACTAGTGCCCCATACAGTATAGTCACACAAGAATATAATTTAATGAAAGCCCATAGGGGGATGTCATGGAAGGTAAACTTAAAATTATAATGTTTATATAAATATTTTATAATATAAAATTATAATATGCTTAAACATGCCTTAATCACTCTGTATTCATCAAACCTTGTTCTGCCCAGAAACAAAATAGTCAGCCCTGTCACGTCTTGAACCAGGGATGCTGTCCTCTACAATCACAGCAAAATATCACTACACCATCTGAGCCGTGCAGATCTAAGATGCTTTAAAAAACATATCATGCATTCTGGTCATTTAACATTAATGAAAAAAAAAAAACAACAGTCCTAAGTGTCAGACCCATGATCCTGAGGACTATAGGCAGAGGAATGTACCACAACACCATCTAAGCTGTAGGAATTAATGTTGCTTTTTCAAACATATCATGCAATAGAGGCATACAACATTAGGGTGAAAGCTTTGTGGAATCAGTCATGTGTTGTATATAGACATACACACACACACACACACACACACATATATATATATATATATATATATATATATATATATATATATATATATATATATATATACATATATATACATATATACACACATGCATGTATATAACATGCAGTACAGTTACAGTACAGTTATACCTCAGAACCATCCCTCAAAACCTGTTAGTGCCAGAAACCTGTATAAAAGCTGTAAAAAGGGGGGGGGTTGTCCACATGCAGGGACATATTTCAAATATTGCTGTTACAAATGAAGACATTTGGTACAGCAACAGGGTGTGTTTCAGCAGACAATTACTGAAGGATATGAAGATGGAAACTGAAATGTTATTTCACTATTTACTGACGTAAATCCTTGGATCATTACTGTAATTTACCAGACAAATACAAATAAATGGTGGAACTGAACAAAAGTATGGGCCAAACATCCGAACATTCTGTGAAAATCCTGGCAGTGGAGAGGTATGCCCAGAACCCCTTAGTGCAATGAATTCAGACCAAGCCTGAAAAAGTGTGGGGACAAAGGCATGAAAATAGGAACATATCCAAAATACTCGATCACAAATGAACTGGCAGAACAAAAAACACAAAGCCAGTGACCATGCAGCACAAATAAAAACTTTTATTCTCTAACATCTTGGCAATAATGTCTTCAAGGAGGATCCAAAATACGTCAGTAGATAAGCTGAGAAAGATGATGTAGTAAGTATGTCCTAACATATATCGCCTGAAATATCACAAATCCAGGACTCAATTGCTTCTCATTAGTTAGTGACCTCAATCCCCACATCATCCCACTGATGTGTCAGGAATACACAACAGTTATGGGGAACAGACGGAAGATATTTTCCAGACACTTGGACATCCTGCAAATATGTGGACATAACACAACATTAGGGAAACTGCACTGAGCTACAAAGCAATGTCCAAACTGCAATCAGACTGACATAACGCCACCCAAGTCCAGCTCTGGGGCTGTACACATGCATTAGCAAATATAACAGGCACTACAGGGATGTAACACTAGTGGAAAATAGACACTGGTGTGAAAGTGCATACCCCCCAAAAATTTTACCACAGTCACAGCGACATACCAGTAAGTAAACTGAACATGACAGTATAATGACTGTGTGAGCAACAAAATCCTGTTTGCCACTCACACATTACCCCTACATATACTGGCCCAAGTCACAGTGTAGTGGGAATCATGAGATGTTACAGGACATGTCACAGTTTGCATGTACAAACATATACAGACAATAGGGACCCAGAAACTGGAGCAGCATGCACAGTCAGATAGAAAGAGGCCATGACACTCAATGTACCCCCTCCCTACACAGCCCAAATAACATGTACACATTACACTGCTACACAGTCCTGACACTCTTTTAACAATTGCAAGACATACACAGACCTCTCAAATGTACAGTTTTCCACATAATGTTTAGACACAAAATTCATATCTATGGCCAATTCCTTGTTACATGTCTGGGGTCTATGACATCACTGGGATAGTAGCAAGAATGACTGCAATAAATAATGATACTACACACCTCTGAACCTCTTAGTGCATGACATCTGGATAAAGCCTGACATAATTGGGGGACAGAGGCCCAACCACAGGGGTATATTGGACATATTGCTGTTATAAATGTAGACAGTTGCTGGTGTTACCAGCTTTATTATAACATATCTTTTCTAAGAGATATGAAGTCAGTAACACCAGTGGATGTTACCATTTACTGACTGCTTTCCCCAGAGTATCCTACCGATTAGTCAAGGACAACAACTGTTTGGGGAACAGACCAAACACATGAGCCATGCATCTGGACAGGGTCTAGGTCTCTGGACAGTGTAGAGGTATGACCACAGTCATGTAATGACACTAATTGGGGGACAGAGGCCCAAACACAGGGGTATATTGGACATATTGCTGTTATAAATGTAGACAGTTGCTGGTGTTACCGGCTTTATTATAACATATCTTTTCTGAGGGATGTGAAGTCAGTAACATCAATGGATGTTACCATTTATTGACTACTTTCCCCAGAGTATCCTACCAATTAGTCAAGGACAACAACTGTCTGGGGAACAGACCAAACACATGAGCCATGCATCTGGACAGGGTCTAGGTCTCTGGACAATGTAGAGGTATGACCACAGTCATGTAACAGAAGGGAAATCCCCTGACAGCTGCCAAACATGTCACCCAGCACCTTATAAAGCTCAGTAAGACAAACATGACACTCCCCCACATTACCGCTGGGCAATTAACCATGTATATTCAAATACAGCTTGCACTACAGGGTTGGAACTGTAGTGCAAAGCAGAGAGTGGTGCAAAAATGTCCACCCAAAAACATTGGCACCACAGTCACAGCAACATACCAGTACCCAAAATGAATTCCAGAGTAGAATGACTGTCTGAACAAACATATCCAGATTGCCAGTCACACACTACACCAACATATACCATCCCAATGCACAGTGTACTGGGAATCCTGAGGTGTTACAGGCATTTCACAGTCAGCCCCTACAAGCATATAGACATGATAGACCAACAGCAGCTGTAACAGCATGCAGAGTCAGATAGGTAAAGTATGTATGGCACTCACATCTTCTACTCACCCTACCCAGCCCAACAAACATCTACACACAACACTGCTAAACAATCTTGGCAGTCTGTTCACAGTGACCAGACATACATAACTGTGATATGTACAGATTTCCACAGAATTACCAGGTATGGAACCATAATCCTGGCCACCAGTGCATACCATGGCCAGGAGTCTGACAGGTCATACGCATGATAACTGGAGTGCAGTTGGTAATTAATGATATACCATACCTCTGCATCTTTAGTGTAGGACATCTGGACAATGCATGATGTACTTGTGTGACAGGGGGCTGGAAAAATGGACATATCACACATAATGGTGTTACAAACTGAAACAGTAGCTGGCTTACATATGTCATTGTAATATAGCATCCCTGAAGGATATGATGTCTGGAACACCAATGGATGTCAACAGTTACTGACTACAATCTGCATTTTATCCTAACAACCCCACAGAAATAGATATTGTTCAAGGAACAGACCAAGCATAGCAGGCAAACATCTGGCCAGTCTGTGGACAATGTGCCTGTTGAGAGGTATGTCAGGGTCATATCACTGTCAGATGTCAAGTCAGCCAGTAAATGCATGTCCAGACTAACCCTGTCAATTTAGAAACCCTCCATGAGTATAATGGCACTAATGACATCTGTACCCAGTTCTGGAGCTTTGTCCCCCATGTTGTTGTCCTGTCTCCACATGTCCTCTGAGGTATTTCCACCTACTGTCTGTGAAGCTGTAGCCCCCAACACCTCCGTAATGTCCCCCTTGCAGGCAAGGAAAATGGGCAAGGCCCACATGAAGGGCATCCCATATGTTGGAACTAGCAGCAGTATCCCAGCCAACACCACAATACTATGAGGGCACCTACATAGCTTTATGGCCTCAGCAATACCCAACAAGACACCATCAACCCCTTCAAGGTAGGCTGAATGCCTGTGGTGGACAGCAGCAATACACAACTACCATCATAGGTGTAAATAATCACAGGACAGGCCATGAAAGAACAGGTGCCTCATTGGAAGCCATGTCACCTTGTTCTGCCCCCCTCCCATCATGATCAGGAAGCAGGTCTGTAATGCTCTCTTAAAGGCAACACATAGAGGTCTCCATAGACCTGATATGATTCCTGACTGCATCCAACATGAACACAGGAATGGGCTCTCAGATCCATTCTGCAGTGTAGTCAACCACAGCCTAAGCACCTGTGTCATCCCATCTGCACAGAGGACAGACAGAAAGTTGATAGAAAACAGGTTATGCATTACTGTTAATGTTCAGAAGGATACAGGTCTGAAACTGAGATGTATGCCATAATGTCATGAGAGCAGTCCTCAATGACATGGCCGAAAACCGCAATACTCTCCATTTAATATAGTCATATAATATTAATATCCAATAGGCGATAAATAAAAATATACAGCTTAAATCCCTAAAACAATATAGTGTAGTGGTCAGAGCCCTAGCTTTGCATGCAGGTGTACATGGTTAGAGTAATGCAACAGGCAATCCAAATTTACATGGGAAAGCAGTATTAAAAGTGTTATGTTCATATTAAAATATGTGGTAAGTTATTTGTGTCACCCAGGGTAGTGCAGCTGGTGTAAAATGGATGTGTGAGTGCATATAACACATGAAAACACCCACGTATACACATGTCCCATACAGTATAGTTACACCCCTTGCTACTGTAATGAAAGCACATATGGCCATGTCATCTAATGGAAATCATATACACTTACTAAATGAGGTCATTTGTGTGGTATATTATGAGAATGAACTGTCAGCAATGGTTAGCAATACTCAGCTATGCTTAGCAGGTTTAATAACACATTTTTGTTGTCCACACCCCTCTCTCTAGGATTTGAGTGTCCAAGTCTACCTCCAAAGTCTGTACAAATGCACAGCTGTTGCTGTATAAGAAATGGACAGCTACGGACCTTCTGTACACCCGTCCTGCACATCTGTAGCTATATTCCATATTGTTCTTCCCTCTGAGTGCCCCTTTTCCACCACTTTCTTATCACCCCTTTCTCTTTTCTTTTAAAGAATTAGTGTGGGTGTAAGCGTGAGTAAGCGGTTGGAAAAGCAACAAAATTACCAGCCCTGCCAGGTTTTGAACCCAGGGCCCTGTATACCATACTTAGAGAATATACTAATACACCATTTGAGCTAGAGGAATTGCTCATGCTTTTTCCAACATATGCTCACTCAACAGTAGGGAGAAGATTCAGTAGAATCAGTCAGACCTTGTATTTTTACATATACACATGTATATATGTATGGAGATGCATATATATATATATATATATATATATATATATATATATATATATATATATATAGGCAAATATATACATAATATAAATAGTTATATACAGATAAAATATACACACACACACATGTATATACATATATATATATATATATATATATATATATATATATATATATATATATATATATATATATATATATATATATATATATATATATATATATAAACTATACATGTATATAGAAAAAAGTATATCTCTCTCTCTCTCTCTCTCTCTCTCTGTATATATATATATATATATATATATATATATATATATATATTTATATATGCTCATAACATGTAGTGGAGTCATACCTCAGAACCATACCTACCAACCCCTTACTGCAAGAAATCTAGCCCAAGGATGTCCAAATGGGGGGACAATGGAACAAAACTAGGGACATATTTCAAATATTGCTCTTATGTCGCCAGAGTGACAGGGTTTGTTTCAACCTAAATGTTCTGAAGGATGTGAATTCTGAAACTGAAATGCATGTCATAATTTACTGTCAGAAATCCTCACATCCTCACAGTATGTTACCAGGGATATGAAAATAATGCATTTGTGAAACAGACCAGAAATATGAGCAATAAACCTGGACATACTGCAACATTCCAGACAGTCCCGAGGTCGGCTCAGAACCCCTTAGTGCAATGGACCTGGGCCAGGCCTGACAAAGTGGGGGGAGAAAACCATGGAAATAGGGACATAGCTGAAATACTGAAGTAGATAAGCTGACACAGTTGCTGCAGTAGCACCCTCATGTCTGTCCTAACATATATTGACTGAAATAGCACAAGTCCAATACTCAAGTACTTCCCACTAGTTAGTGAATGAAATCCTCACATCAGCCCACTGATGTGTCAGAAATACACAACAGTTATGAGGGCCAGGCAACACTGCGTCCTACAAATATTTGGACATAACATCACATTAGGGAAACTACACTCAGCTGCGAAGCATGTCACCAAGCACTGTCCAAACTACAGTCAGACTGACACAACACTAGCCCAAATCTGCTAGGGGAATTACACATGTATTGGAAAATATATCAGGCCCTACAGGGATGTCACAGCACTGAAAAACAGACACCAATGTGAAAGTGCATACCCACAACCAATTCAGCCACAGTCACAGTGACATACCATTAAGCCAAAAAAACATTACAGTATAAGGACTGTGTTAACAAAAACATCTCAACATGTTTGCCACTCACACACTACCCCCACATATACTGGCCCAATTCACATTGTACTATGATGCCTGACTGTGGTATGAGACATGTCTCAGTCTCCCCATACAAACATATACAGCTGATAGACCACCAGAAATAGGAGCAGCATGCACAGGCAGATAGAAAAGACGCCATAACATATACATCCACGTCCCTCCCTACACAGGCCTAATAACATTGTCACAATATCCTTCTACAGAATCCTGACAGTTTGTCAACAATTGCCAGAAATACAGACCTCTCAACTGTACAGAGTCCCACAGAATGCCCATGCTTTCCCCTCATATATAAGGCCTTTTCCACTAGCATGTCTGGCTGTCTGATACATCACTGGGATAATGTCAGGAATGTAGGGAATGTATGTTTCCCTCATTATCCTTTATCACCCTTTATTTTCTGCACATCTTTCCTAGCTCAGTCCCTCTGTCTAGCCAACTTGTACAAGTCATGTCATCCCTCCTTAGTGTCCAACCTGTCATGCAAGTCATCATGTGGCTCATCTGTAGCCTTTGCCACCTCTCTCTTTGCCATGCACCTCATCTCCTTATACTCCTGTCTACTTTCCTCAGCTCTCCAACAATCCCACTCCTTCATCCACAACCTTTTTCTCTGTATACTGTCCTGTACTTCTTCAGACCACCACCAGTTGTCTTTGTACTCCTTCCTCCATCCACATATCACACTAAGCACCTTTCTAGCCATCTCCCTTACTAGGTCTGCTTTACTTACCCAGATTTTTGCCACCCAGTGCCTGTCTTAACTCTTCCCTGAACTCCACCTCACAATCACCCTTTTCCAGTTCCCACCATCTGATCCTTGGTGCTGCCTTCACACTCCTCCTCTTCTTGATCATCAACGTCATCTTACAGACCAACAGTCTCTGCTGCCTAACTACACTTTCCCCTGTCACCACGTTACAATCTCCAAACTCCTTCAAATTGGTCCTCCTACACTTGATATATCCTACCTGTGTGCATCTCCCTCTACAATTGCATGTCACCCTATGCTCCTCCCTCTTGTTATAGTATGTAATCACCACAGCCATGTCCATCTTTTTTGCAAAATCCACTACCATCTCACTGTCTGCATTCCTTTGCTTAACACCATACATACCCATCCCTTCCTCATCCACTCTGTTCCTTTCACCAATATGGCATTTGAAATTTGCTGCAATTACCACTCTGTCACCCTTGGGTACAGTCATCACCATGTCATCCAACTGACTTCACATTTCTCTTTCTAATCCACTGCACAAGCAACTTGCATAACATATGCACTAACAACATTCATTATTACAGCATCCATTTCCAAATTCAAAACATCACTCTATCAGACACTCATGTCATCCTCCAAAAAACCCTTAGCATACTGTTCCGTCAGGATAACTCCTACCCCCTTTCCACTCCCATCCACACCCTGGTAGCATAATTGTGACCTGGCTCCAATACACCTAGCCATACTCCGCTTCAATCTGGTCTCTTGCACAAACAATATATCCACCTTCCTCTGGCCATCATATCAGCAAGCTCTGTCCCTATACCAGTCATACTGCCAACATTAAAAGTTCTTACCCTCACCACCACATTCCTAGCCATTCTCCTCTCTTTCTGCCATATGACTGTTGGACATCCTCCAGGGTATGTCTGTCATTGCAGAGGCTTCTGTGCTATTGAATGACTCAAGTGTGGTACAGCAATATTAAGACAGCGCCACTAATTTTGTCCCATTGGCCCCCATGTATGTGTGGCATCCTACAGATGTCCTGCTCTGACGGGTTGAGAGGGATGACTGGGCAGCAATAGTGTGAATACAGTGTGCCATACTGACATAGAACCGAAATGTATATCAGGTATTACCTGTGCACATGTCAGTATGAGTAGGTGTTTCTGGCCACCTCATAACAACAGACATGGGATGCAAAATGTCAGTTAAATAAACTGTACATGTTGTACATGTGTGTAATCTTAGCTACTGTGCATCCAACAGAGTGACATTTCTACAGCTACTGGTTGTTGCATTGCCCTGACATAGCCATGGGTACTACAATAAGCATGATTATCTGTTTGAAATTGGAGAGGTGTCCAGCTGTGTTATGACTGTGTGTCGATGCCTACTACAAACAGCTATATGAACATCAACATAGCTGTATGGACTCAGCAATACCTTACTCGTAAAACTTGCCTCCACCAAAGTAGAGTAATCCCCTTTGCTGGACAGCAACGATACACAAACCACAGTCTTGGTCCCTATACAGGGCAAATTAGGAGCTGGCACTAACTTGGCATCAAGTCAGCCTTTGTCTGATCAAGCATGTAAGATCACAGGTGGAGTACTGTAAGGCTAACTATGAGTACAAATTGGACACATCCACCAAGGCCAATCACAAGGCCATCTTCACATATGTCTGCATTCTCAGAGGCAACAAACCAACCCACCCTGTAATGGTGATCAATCAGACCACATACACACACAACATAGCTATAGCCAACCTGCTGCAGATAGGTTTAGGGCAAGCATCACCCCCTGGCTCAGCATCGCTATAGATGGATATGCACAGCACCCACACCCCTCCCCCTCATCACCAGTGAGCAGGTACATATTGCTTACTGAAAGGTAACAAATGTAAGTATCCATGGGAACTGATAACATCCCTGTCTGTATCCTAAATGAACTCAGACATGTGCTCCCAGCTCCATTACACACTGTAGTCACACCAAGCCTTGGCACCATGCAGACCCCATCCACATTGAAGATGGTCAATGTCATCCCTCTACACAGACATTAATGAGGAGTAGTGGATTATGAAATTAACTAGCCCTCATTGTGGGGAATATGACACATCAGGACCAGCAGTACAATGCAAGCAGATACAGTGCTGATAGATTACAGGGGTATGTTGTGGTTGTGAGTGGTGGCTACTGGTATTCAATGTAGCTGTGCAGGTTCTGTACATACTGTTGTCAAATGTATGAGGTCCTGTGATGTGTTTCCCTTTTTATGTCTTCCAGGTACAATGTCGCATCAGCAAAGGTCTACTTTCTCAGCGGCTGGGACAAATATAATCATAGAAGCCAAACTACAGAACTATGCCATAATGTTTGGCTGTAGCTAGCAACATCTGTGTGAGAGGACCGGCTTGTGGGACAATCTAGTCCACAGAGTAAATGATATTGGCCTACACACATGTACATATGAGCAGGTCCAGCATTGTGCAAATGACCTCATACACCATACCCGGCAAAGGGCTGCTGCAGTGGCCAGGGACCACACAGCCATAGGTGGGGGCCCAGCCATGCAGTCCCTACTGACACTCATCAAGGAGCTCCTCGGCAATCTTAGGGAACCCATCTCAGTGCAACATCAGGGTACAGACCCCCCACATGCTGGAGGTGGGTGGCACCCAGACAATGGATAAGGAGTACGCAGGTAAGGCCCCAGTGGAGATTACTAGACTAGTGTAGCAGACATACTTGTATTTGTAGCATATCTACGTGCATGTGTCAGGTCAGATTGCAGTTGTGGATGGGGTTTTCTAATGCACAAAAGTGCACATCTATTGTGAAGGACAGCAAATTGTGTAGTATTGGGGGTTGCACTGTAAATTTGCAGACATGCTGCATCAATCCTGTACCAATGCCACATGTGAGTCTGCTGACAATACATCTCTCTCACAACTACCTAGGTCCATCTGGTCTGCATGTGGGATGGCAGCCTGAAGCTGGTGAGTATGGAATTGTTCTGTTGTGGTTTGCCAATAGCCCAGGCATGTGAAGGCCATGCATTGTACCATGCACAAAACTGTCACTCATAGCCATATTGCTTTATGTACATGCTCACTTGTGGTGGGGATAACTGCAATGCATCACAGTGGTCACCACAGGGCCCTAGCTGAAGAGAATGTAACATCCCTGTAGCATACCTCACAACCTGTCATTGCAAGACTTCTGGACAGAGACCAACAAAATGGGGGGACAAATGGCCTAGGGTAGGGACATGTGTGAAACATTACTCTCATACAGTGGATATAAACAGTGTACACACCCCTGTTAAGATGCCAGGTGTTTGTGATATATATACAAATTGAGACCACAATATATCAGTTCACACCTTTTCCAACCTGTAATGTGACCTATGACATGAACAATTCAGTTGTAAAACCAATCATTCTGTTGGGCACCAAATATGGAATATACAAGCCTTGCAATAAGCTGGATGCATATGTGTGCACACCCTTCAAATAATATTGTATTGCAGCAGCTTGTGATTTACTGACAGCTTGGGTACACACCTGCCATCAAGTAAAGGCACTCTGAGTAACACCAAATAACAGTCTGCTGTACAAGTACGATATTCATGACATTTGCTCAGTTGCTAGCATCAGCAACAGCCATGGATTGCAGACAGCTTACAAAGCAGCAAAGGGATTTCATATTTGAAAGGTGTCAGTCAAGAGTAGGGTACAACAACATTACCACAGCATTGCACACACCATGGAACATCAGTGGAGACAGTTATCAAAAGGTGGATTGAATATGGGGACAACAGTGCTGTTAAAAAGAACCTGACGTCCCTCCAAATATGATGACAAAACATGCCAAAACCTGGTCAGAGAGGTTGCCAGGAGACATACAGCAACACCGACAGAGTTGCAGGAATCTCTTGCAAGTATTGGTGTTGTGTACTACATGTGAGAACACTTTCCTGTATTCTGCATACATCTGGCCTATGGGGTATGGTCAGAAGATGGAAGCATTTCCCCACACCAAAAAACATCCAGGGGTGGATAAAATTTGCAATACAGCACATCAAGTCTCCCAAAGGCATGTGTGAAAATGTGTTATGGTGTAATGAGACTATGGATTGACCTCACGGCCACAATGCCAAAAGGTACATGTGGTGCACAAGCAACACCCCTCTTAACCTGAACACCAACATCCCCATGGTGAATCAAGCTGGTGGCAGTGACCTGCTGTGTGGATGCTATTCTAAAGCCAGAACTGGACCTGTAGTCATGGTGGTGTGAATTCTGAACAGTTCTAAATAACACCCATGTCTGGCCCAAATCCATCAGGCATCTGCAAAAATGCTCAGGATGGGGAGGGGTGTCAGCCTTCAACATGACAAAGACTCAAAGTATACACCCAAAGCTACCTAAGAAAGGCTCCACCTGAATAGACTCTTGGTTATGGATTGGCCCAGCCAGAGCCTAGATCTACACCAGATAGACAAACCCCAGTGTGACCTGATGAGGGCTGTGCACGAGTTACCCTTGCAAATTGACAGAGTTGGGTGACCTTTGCATGGAAGAGTGGCCAAATAATACCAAGTCAAGATGTGCCATGCTGATATTCACCTTCACTAGAAGAGTGAATACAGTAAGTCACTTACAAGGTGCTTCAACAAAGTATCGTTTTAAGGGTGTGCACACTTATGCAACCACCATATTGTACATATTGCAATCATTATATTTTACATGTAACACATTTGTTTATTGATTGGATTGCATAGGTCATATGAAAGGTAGGTAACATATTTGAATGCATTATTGCAGTGTCATCTTATATATTGGAAGAACATGGCATGTTAACAGGGTTGTGTACACTTATCATATCCACTGTAAGCTTAGAAGGTTGGTGGTGTAACATGAATTATGTGACCATACATTTACTGCTGGTTTGGAGGTCTGACACTCAAATCTATATTATTAATCAGTGATGTCACTCCTCAGATCATCCCAGTTATGTATCATAAAAATACAGGGGTTATAAGACACAGAGCAAACATATGAACCAGACATCTACACATCCTGCAAGGATCTGTACAGTTGTGAGGTATGTTCTGTAGTACTTGCCACTTTGCTATACAGGTGAACAGCAATGATGTGTACATTAGAGCTGTCTGTGCTGAGGAAGGGTCATCACCTACTTACACTAATCACATATCCTAGAGCTCTATATCTTTAGTTACATGTAGTAAAACTGGCTTCAATGCATGATGTTGAGGGCCATGTGTCATGCATGTCACCATTTGGGTAATGTGTAGTCTGTGTAACAGATGTGTGCCACCTCACTTGTAAGTGTGTGTACACGCGCACATGTGTGTGTGTGTGTGTGTGTGTGTGTGTGTGTGTGTGTGTGTGTGTGTGTGTGTGTGTGTGTGTGTGTGTGTACCAGCCAACCTCAGAGTGCAGGTATTCATGTACATATGTTGTCTTCCCCTCACAGGTGGCGATGGAGTTTGAGGTCCCTCCCACTTGAAAACTGATGTCATTATCTCTACAGACTCTGACAATGATGATAGGAATAGTGAGGTACAGGTGTGGTTGTCAGGGGCTGAATCTGTGCCATTGGTTGGCATACCACTCTTGTTCGCATCATCCTGGCACACAGTAACAATGCCCACACATACCCTGTCACCAGTGGCCACAGATGATGGACAGTTAGCAGGTGGTGCCATTGAACAGGCTAGTGTGTTGACTATGGCAGGTGTGAGTGTAGACACTGGCCATAGAGTGCAGGCAAGGTCCCACACAGGCGGATGGACAGGGGTGCTCACAGGAGGATCGCTGCTTGTCAATCCACTGTTGCAATTGCCACAGAAGGAGTCACCAGACGCATGTTTCAGGCTGTCATGGATGCACAGGCATGTAGTACATGCCACAACAGACACATACTCAGGGTGGTGGATGCAGCTTTTCCTTATTTACGTGGTGACATGCATAACCTTGTTGAGGCCACACATCAAAATACTGAGGTCATGAATAGACAGAGGGGTGAGACCTTGGCAATCCTCGACCATGGAATATCTGTGCTACAGCATGTGGTGGGAGATGGGCATCAGCCACATGGATGTAGGTCAGCACCAAAAAAAGCTGAGAGTCTACAGGGCCATGCACCTTCACACTCCCATACTGGCAGTGACACCAACACTACCGAAGGGGGTTGCTGTCCACATCACACCAGATCAGGCCATGGGCACATGGTCCTCTCTGGTTCCATCAGGGACGCAGATCCAGCAGACAGCAGTCACCATCAGGAAGTAGTACTGCTTCTGGCCTTGGGCCTGGTGGTGCCAATGATACCCCTGGCAGGACCAGTTCCCATGTCCGTGGCTGGAGATGGTGAACCGGACCCCCTGCCATGTACAGTCCATAGCTGTCCAATGTACCCTGTGTAGGGAAGCCACATGGTGTGACTGTGTGCATACATACACACATACATCTGTATCACAGGCAGATCACCTTCAGACACACACAGCACCTCTACACAGTCCCTCTACTGGATAGCCCTCCAAACACACACATATGATGTCAACCATATGGCCCAGGTTAGGCCTCTGGCAAACTCACACCACACCCTGTGCATATAATGATACTTGTGCCACATCCCTGTCATCCATACCATCGATGCAGGGACATGCTAATATTGGTCTGATGCACAGGGTGAATATAGTACAGTGTAGCTATGTAATACTATGTAAGGTGCTGTCTGCTTGCATTTGTTATGGGTACACATACAGGTGTATGTACCTTATTAGCCAGGATGCATTATTGCTGTTAGTACCACTGACTGAATGTTGTCTGATATAATGTATTGTGTTTTTGTTCCAGGTGGCTGTGCATCTGCAGGCTGTGGCCCTGCAGACATTCCCAAGCAGGAGTATGGCAGAGTGGGAATACACCGACCATGTCATAGGCAAGGTACAGCTTTATATGTACAAGTACCAGGTGTGTATGCATGCAACAGTGTGGGAGGGACACTGTTGTCAGGCAGTGTGACCTTGAATACATACCCTTTGTCACAGACAGGTAGCCTTCAGACATGTCAGCTCAGTGTTGTGTCATACCACAGGCCCATATATACAGAACAGGTTACTGCAGTACTGTCAGCAGGTCCCTCACAAGCGTAGCCATTACATTAACTGCAACAGATTCACCTGTCACCACCTGTTGGTCCTGCCATTTCTTTCCCATACACTCAACTCTGATGCAGTTGATGAGGGCATGGATGATACTGTGTATGATAGGTTTGTGGTATGTATTCCTGAGTTCATCGGGTGGAATAGAGAGACAAAATGGTATATCCTATGCATACACACAGTAAGGACTGACACATGGGATGTGCACAAAGTAACATAAACTTGGTTGGCAATAGACAGATTAGTAAACCTGCATTTCCACCTTGATGTACTACTACATGCACATGACATGCCCCACATAGATTATATACATGGGACATAACATACTACCTCTTACAACACGTAATGTTCTGAATGCCTCCATGGATGGTGAGATAACTCACCAGAAATAGGATGTGGAGTCATGTATTGCTCCTACAAGCCTGGACAAGTGATAGTGTAGCAGACATTGTATCAGCATAATGTTTCAGTCAGTTATGATGCCTGATGCTGGCATGTGTGTCACTACACTCACTGTGGCTGATTTGGCAACAAGATCACAAACATGGGCATTGTAAAGGACAGAGACCACATACACAGCAGAAGGAAGAAACTGTTGCAGAAAAAGGTGGAGTCCCAAGAGTGGTAAAACTCCCTTATTAGCCTCAACAGCAACTTGAGATTCCTCATGAAATCATCTAAAGCTGCCTATGATGGCAGAATTGCAGCAGACACTGACAACAGTCACACATCCTTTGATAGTTATATCAAGAACCTCCACGCCAATACCCAGAAGTGCTCTGAGTTACTGCACAATGCTACCTCCTATACTGAGTCAACAGATATTGCCAACATTCTTGCCAACACATTCAGTGACAGCTTTACCCCCCCAGGGGAACAATCAGAATGCTAGAAGAATGCCAGGTACCCAGGATTACTGCCACCAAGGTTACACCTGCATTGTCCACAGGCAAGAATACAGATTCCATGGGGCCCCAAATTATACCTGGCTGTGTTCTACATGAACTACAAAGATATCTGGCACCATATCTGTGTGCCCTGTTCAGTCACAGTCTCACCTCAGGCTTTATACCTCTCAAAAGATGCGCTGCTACAGTCATCCCTCTCAATAAAGGTGTTGCAACTACAGACCTTGGGGGGAATTATCAGTCCAGTAGCCTGACAAATCTGATATGTACAGCTGCAGAGCACATCATCAGTGACCTGACCAACAAATATATAGGTAAACTCCTAACTATGGACCCCATACAGTTTGGCTTTGTGAAAGGGAGATCATGCCTGCTCAACCTGGCTGACTTCTTTGAGTCAGTCACCAGGGCTGTGTATTACAGTAAGGCACTGCATACAGCCTACATTAATCTGGCCAAGGCTCTTGATACCATTCCTCAGTCAGGAATTATGGATGAGCCCCCCAAAACTAGGCATCAACCCCTATATCACTAGGGGGGTTGTAAATTGCCTCACAGATAAAGACACAGTGTGAAAGTAGCGAGCTCCAAGTCAGACTGCCAACCATTCACGAGTGGAGTCCCACAGGGATCAGTCTTGGGTACTCTCCTGTTCAGTATCTACTTCTCAGGAGTCTAGGCCAACACAAAGGAACTATGGATGACCAAGTTCACAAACAACTGCAAGTTGGGAGCCATTATTAACTGCACAAGTGATACAGACATCCTACAGAAAGGCCTCACTGAGACTACTGACTGGTGTGGAAACCATAGCCTGAAGATTAACACCACAAAATGCATCATCAGCCCCTTTGGTAAAATCCCAGATCCCACTAAGTACCAAATCAATGGGAGCCCACTGAACACTGTAGGCATTATAAGAGATATGGGGGACACAGGTTGCCAGCAACCTCTTCTTTAACCACCACAGTGCCACTGTGGTCAGGAAATCCTTCTATGTGGCACATCTTATTACCAAGGATTTTGCATCCAGGAAAAAAGAGGTCATCGTCTCTGTGTAGTCTTCCCTCATTACACCAATCAGGTATAAAGACCCATTTGGCATGTACCTCACTAGACACCTGCAACAGATGGAGAGGCCACAGAAGTACCTCACAATGAGGATCCTAGGCATTAAACACATGTCCTACACAGACAGACTCAAAAGACTCCAGATATCTTCTGTCTCATATCACTTACTTAGAGGTGATCTCTGCTTGACTTGCAAAGCCATGTCTGACCCAGCTCTTTTACAAATGCTACAGCTAAAGATATCCCAATCTCTCTGCACCACACACTGCAGGAACTTTGACCTCATTACCACAATCAACCCAACATGCTGGAGGGACAGGTTCCTCACCCAGAGACTGCACATGCCCTGGAATAGAATTCACATACATTTCAAGCAAAGTACCTAGACGACCCTGTTCCAGAGAAATCTTGATGAGTGGATGGGTAATAGAAGGTTTACCCTAGGGATCACTCCAGTGTGTCTACTTGATGAGGGCACTGGGAACTAATGTTGGGTGTCACAATGGCAGGGCACTTCGATGGGCTAGGATAGTAACAGCTCCAGGGCCATTAGCCTAGTACACACCTACAAACCTATAAGGGGAGTGACATCAGCATGACTGATAAAGTAGGCCAGTGGGTTGGTAACTTATCAAAATACTTGTTCCTACAAGCATATACACTTACACACACTTACACACCCATACACACATTTGCCAGATCTGAGAGCAGAACCCCTGCATATCTAGTTATTTGTAGTATAGTGTTGCACAGTTATCACACGTGCTACAGAGCTTACTGGACTGACAACTGGCCAAAGGTGTTGATAAGGGAATGACATCAGCATGACTGATAAAGTGGGGCACCGGGGAGTGTTGTGGGTGGGAATGGCCTAAAACTGTTTCACCTACAAACAAACACCCCCTCATGCTCACATACACAACTGTTACACACGCAGCTGTCAATATTGAGATTAGAACTCTTACCTATCTAGTTATTTGCACTCAACTAACTCAAATAACTGTGTTACTCAGTTATCGCACATGCTACAGGGCTTATAGGGGTGATCAGTGTCCAATGCTACTTCTAAGGTGAATGAAAGCAGCAGATCATGTGAAGTAGGGCAATGTGAAGTGTACTGAGTGGGAAGAGTCTCCTAATACTTGGACCTATGGAGACACACACACACACACACACACACACACACACACACACACACACACACACACACACACACACGTGATGTGATATTATAAACTCAACCTCAGTACTGTTACACAATGGGGCTCACTTTTATGCTGGCACATACAACAGTTTACAACTGGTATGCCACTGTCCATAGCAAAACATCACTGCATGCCATTCAGGGTATCCATGTGTGTGGCTCACTTTGTATGTGTCCCCCTGTGTCTGTCTCTCAGTTCCCCACATCTATGTGTGTGTATGCTTGACATATGTTGCTATCTGTTGCCCATATATATGTGTGTGTATCTCATGCAACAGATGCATTTATATCACATATGGGACACCTACAGCTAGCTGAGGGTAATCCTGTCTGATGTGTGTGTGTGTGTGTGTGTGTGTGTGTGTGTGTGTGTGTGTGTGTGTGTGTGTGTGTGTGTGTGTGTGTGTGTGTGTGTGTGTGTGTAGGGGGGGACAGTTGAGGTGTACATAGCTGTATGTATGCACAGAAATATATACACAATACAGTCATATAATCCAATGTGGGTTCTGACATGTCCTGTGATTCTCTAAGTGTAAGAGCATACCCAGCGTGACCTTCTATAGTTAGGGTGGGACTCCATTCCAGAGATAGGTGTACTCCTGTACAAGGTTTTGTGTGCTACAGCCATACCTCTCAGGAGTACATAGGACTTTCCTCACGTTACTTGCTTTGTTTAGAAGACATTTTCTGACATATCTGTAGTCTGAAACTGCAATGTATTGTGTCATTACCTAGTGCCAGGCATCCTCAGATCATCACAGAGCTTTACCAGAGGAATACTAGTTGTATGATGGATTGACCAATATGAGGGCAGCTATGTAAATTCTTGCCCAACAAGCACATTTGTGAGGCATGGCTACAGCCAGTGTAGTAATGACACACAGCTATGTAAACAGTCCAACAAACTGGTTATATAGTGGCTGGGGATCTCCTGCTTGTATGGTATCTTTCTAACCTGACATGTCATATCCTTGTATGTGCATACCTCTTACCTGTACATTTTTTGGCAGGATGTCCAGGTGTTTGCCTAGAGGCTTCATCCATTCTACATACACTTGTGTTTTTATGGCAATTAGTTACATATAATTGAAGTGTGATGTTACAAAATAATACAGACATTACTGTTTCAGAATACACTACCTTCAGACCATTCCCGCTACTGCATACCCCTCACCCTACCAACTTTTTCAGTATGTAAGGGCGATATTTACAACACGTGCCTATCATTGTGCCTTTGTTCCATTTTTATTTCTGCCTTTGTTCAGACATTTTGCTGTCAGAGGTTGGTAGTTATGGGTGTGGGTACAGAGTGCATTCAACTGTGTAGGCATGTCCATTATTTGTAAAAGCAAACATAAGAAAAAGGATTATTGGGAATGACCACTGGCAACAGTACAACAAAGCACTTATATTCACATAAACCTTGGCACCTCTGCTACACATCCTTCAAGATGTCACTAATATGTGTAGTATATTCCACATAGCACTGTGACTTCCAGGTATGTCAGTGGCAGAGCAGTGGGTGTCACTGACATGCATTACACTTGGCACTATAGTTATCTGCACATGACCCCTGTCAAGGCAGCATGGTAACTAGGGCAGTACAAGATGATTGCCAGGAGAACGTGCTGGCCAGATCTAGACAGTATTAACCATATATACACATAGCTCATTGACCCCTGCATATTGTGGACAGACAACATGTTTTCATGTGTATTGGTACAGCCCTGCCAATGTGTGCTATGCTGCTATTTCCATGAAAACATATATGCTACTGCATTTGTGTGGTTATATGGGGGGCACACCTGTCAACTGTACACATTTGCAAAGACTGTGCTGATATTTGCTTTACATTTTGGTTCCATTTACCATACTGTTGTGCCCTGTCTTGGGGACTGGAGGCATATCAGTAAAGAGCCCAGGTCAGATTGTACTGGCATACATTTGAGTTTCAGACTTGTTACCCTTCATAACCTTACTGCAACTGTGGGTCCTGCTGTGCTATCACTGTGTGAGACTGTAGGTGGTTAATTCAACATTGCTGCCATTTGTGTGCCTTTTTCAGACATTTCTCTGTGTTTTTTTTACAGCTGACTTGCTGTGTGGGTGTAAGGGGTGGTTATGGGACCCCCACACTGACATCCATGCCTGTGACCTATGACCCCCCAGTTAGTTGTCCCCACACCTATACTGCAGTGGGATTTGCCACCTTGGGTACTGCTGCATAGTGTGTGGAGGCCAGTTTTGGCCAGACATTTCCTGGTGTCCCACATAGCTGTCAGTTGTGTGCTGCTATCCCAGTAGGCTACCTCATTCCCTTGCATGCATGCAGCTAGCAGAACATACTATTCCATTAATTTATTGTTAAGAAGACTGACTTACCTTGTGCTTGCAGCAGTTGTGAGAACAGTGCTTGAGGGCTGCCTATGTTGGATGCACACAGTACACTGCCTATACATGGTAAGTTGCAGGTAATGTGATGTGTGTGTCATCCATTTTACTGTGTGTGCATGTCAGAGAGAGGTGTCAGTCCCCGGGGTCCCTACAGTGTCAGTGAGTGTACTATGTGTTGCCTGTTTGCCAAGGCATGAGCATACCGGGCATGCCTCCATCTGCCTATGGTAGTAGGCTCAGGGGCCTCCTCCTGTGAGTTCCTCTGTGCCTGTGGTGACCTTGGCAATGGTGGTGGGCTGTGTGGCCCTTCCCCATGCTGTTCCTGCTGCAGCTGATTCCATAGGATTATATTGTGTAGCATGGCATACACTATGAACATGTGTGCACATGTGGCTGGAGAGTACTTCAAGGCTCCACCAGATATGTCAAGGCAGCGGAACCATGACTTCAGCATCCCAAACACATGCTCTATTATGATCCTGGTTTGTGCATGTGCCTCATTATGGTGATCTTGTGTGGGTGTGTGTGCATTTCTGATGGGTGTCATCATCTACTGCTTCAGTTTATGGCCAGCATCCCCCACCAGATGGCCATACAAGATGCCCCCACTGGCAAATGCCTGGTACAGCTGTAATGAATGCCAGATGTGGGAGTTGTGATAGCTTCCACGACTGCCAGTGCACACATTCATGATAATGCCTTGGGCACTGCACACAACCTGGCAGTTGATGGAGGGGAAGCCCTTGTGGTTTATGTATATGATACCCTGTTCACTGGGTGGTGCTTTGATGTGGATGTACGTGCAGTCTATGGCACCCAGTACCTCTGGGTATTCTGCTACATGGTGGAAGAGATGCATATTGCTGGTCCTCTCCTCACAGGTGTTGGGGAAGTAAATGTGCTCACCGGCATGTGGTAGCATGGCATCCAGGAAATGGTGGAGTACCCTGGATACAAATGCCTGTGAGACCCCCATGATGTCCCCAGTAGGTCTTTGGAAAGTACCTGTAGCTAGAATTTGTAAGGCTACACATACCTTGGTATCCACTGGGATGGGTTCCCCTCTGCTGGTTCTAGCTCTGAGTTGAGGCGGGCACAGCTCAGTGATTTGCTGAAGTATGTCTCTGTCCACCCTGTAGCGCTCTATCTCCATATCATGTAGCCCCTGGTAGGTTACCCTGGGTCTGAACACTCTTTTCCTCCTTGGTCTGTGGTGGTTGTCAGCATTATCCTCCTCTCTAATGTCAGCCTCTAGCACATACTGATGGATCAAAGCAATGGCAGCCCCTAACATTTTTCCAGTTAAAATTCCCCCGCATGTATACACCAATGGTGCAGAGTTTGTGGGAAAAAACAGACTGTGAGGTGTTTGCAAGGTTTATACTGTTGTGCAGCAGATGCTACCTATATGATTAGCTGACTATGATACATTCCAGCTATCACGTATATTACTCATGGCTTTGCTTTGGCCACTGTGAGTGTTAGAGGCATTAGTGGTAATTTGTGCATGATTGCCTTTATTCTGCTGTTGCCCTTTTTTTAATTTTTACTTACATCTCCCATTTTCAGCTATGCAGCCACCTGCCAGCTGTATTGTTGTGTGCTTTGCATGGCCCATTGTGAGTTGCCAGAGTCCCATATTAGTGATTTCTACTTCACTTATCCTTTATTGAGCTGCTGCCCATTATTTTTTTATTACATTTCCTCCCATTTTCAGCTATGCACCCTCCTGCCAGCTGTATTATTGAGTGCTTTCAATGGCCCATTGTGAGTTGCAGAATCCCATATTGCTGATTTGTACTGCATTTCCCTTGTTCTACTATTTCCTTTTTTCCCTATATCCTTCCTGTTTAAGCTCCAACACTCCACCCAGACCCATTAGCTGGTGTAAACAGCAAGAAATGGCCCTCCCCTGGCCACGAACAGGCTCCTCAGTTCATGGAATAAGTATATACAGCCTCAGACACACACCCTCTCTTAGCTGTGCTTAGCTAAGCACAAACCCGGGCAACAGATCTCCAATGTGCTTACAGCAAGCATGACACACACCCTTTTCATGTTAGTTGCTCCTGTCTACACGATGGTGTTACAACACCTACACAGTTAGGTGCAGTGTGACACTTAGAAGAATTTTGTGATTCAGTATAAGTCCTCATTAACATACCCCACTGCCCTCATCCATAGTTACTGCACTACACAAGGGCCTTCCCCATTAGCAACCACTGTTCGCTGCCATTGTTTTGATTCTGCTTGCCATTGACTATAATGGCAAAAATGCAGCTTTCCCCTAAAATAGAATTTTCATATTTATTTTTTTATTTTCCCCACAAGCCCATTTGCGTGGCGCTTCCCTATGCTTAAATGGCTGAGATCGGCCAAAAAACAATAACATTTTATTTTTGTTAAAATTAAACAGTTTAACATGCCAGTGGCCATTTATTTCACCATTGGCTTGCCTACAGGTTAGGGAACATGCTTTTATTGGAGCTGTCATGGATACGTTTTCATTTTTGCAGAAATGTATTCGGCTAGTAGCCAAATACATTTCTGCAGCTTACACTGTTCCTGCATGGCTACCTACCTGCTTCCTGGATCAGTATTTCATCTCATTTGCATGGCTTTCCCCAAAAAAACGAGGTAATTAGCATCCTGCAGGAACAATGTTGGCTCACTTGTGCACATTGATACGGCACATTCCTGGATTGCTCGGTGGCCATATTCCATGCAAGAGTGGCTACACTGCTCCTGCATTGGCTTCTTGTATTTGTGAATCCTGGGGAATGTTTTTGAAATTACTTTGCATACACATAACGTTTTATCTACAATAACTAGAGAAATCCAATCAGAAGTAGTTCAGAACTACAGTTGTCAAATGCTGTACTTCAATTTCCTTGATTTTCTGTAATATCCCTGATTTTGGTTCAACATTTTTCTCTCATCCTCCTAAACATTGATGACTTTTTGAAGCAAAATTAATTTTTCTAGTCAATAAATAATGTCAATGATTTCTTTTACTGTAAAAGACACATTAGTTCAAGTTTTCTTAGAATGTTCAAATGTTTATAAGTTCACAGGTACATAGGTAAGTACCAGGCAATCAGACTATAGTCCATTACAAGCTCAGCCGGAAAAAGCCCATATTCAAAAGTTTCCTTGAGCCTCAAGGAAGCAAGACAAGACAGATCAGGGAAGAATTTGAGGCTGTCCATCAAATTATCTAGGTTTACCTTGAAGGTGGCAAGAAGTGCTACTCTGCTTGACATGTAGTAGAAGTTTGTTCCAGAGGTGAGGGATATGTTGAGATATGAACCAATCACACTAACATGTCATATTTATATTTAAGTAAAGGTTTATTTCCTTTAACCTGGTATTTGGGGTACCATTTGTTCTGCAAAGGAATAGGAGGTCAAAGAGGGTTGGATCTTTCATGTCTCAAAAGGCTCAACACAGATCTCCACAGAGGACTTTATAAGAGACTGAGTACTGAGAATTAAGATTTTTGAGACCACTGATCTTAGGTTATGAATCTCTGAGATCTCTCAAGCTGAGTGCTATGTTTAGACAAATACATGCAAAAGTTGCAAATTTATTTGATGACAGATCTGACAACATATACGTAAAGGGGAATTAAGATGACTTTGGATCTAGTGGGGATACGTTTGAAAATTACATGAAACGGACAGAAGGATTTCTGAAGTACTGCAGAGCCACAGTGGTCAAACAATAAGGAATTATCAACAAAAGTCCCTAGATCCCTTACAACAGTGCCTGAATGGAGGGAGGTGTCATGTTTACATGTGAAAATGCATTGTTAACCAACATGACCTATGCTACATTTTTTAAACATCTAATTTAAGGACTGTTCATGCAACAAGTGTTAACATGGTAAAAGGTCAAATAACAACACCAAATTCGCAGTCATCTACAAACTTTGATAAACATAGACCTGAAAGTTTGGCCTAAATGTCTGAAAAAGCAATGCTAAATAGAAGATGGGCACAATACCGAGGCCTGTGGTGCACCATTAGTACCTTGTTTGTTTTCTGAAGTGTCACCTGCGACTTGAAGCACATTGGTATTTGCAGACAATCAGCTAGCTAGGATTTATATTCAGATTTACAAGTCTGTCAGTAATACTTGCATGGGGAATGGTGTCAAAGGCATTGGTCAGGTCCAAATATACTGAAAGTAATGCAAAATCATTATCTACTGCTTGTAACTTTTTCAAAGAAATTGATTAGTTTAAAGAGCCAAGACTTTCCTTTGACAAAGCCAAATTGTTGAGAGTCCAGGGTTAAGAGCTTTTCAATGTCCAGATTAATGAGGGCTGAGAAAATACATTCTATCGCTTTACATATGAGATTAGTGAGGCTAATGTGTCTATAGTTACCAGGGTCTGTGTTGGGCCACCCTTGAGTTGTGGAATTACAATGGCTGTTTTCTAGGCTTCAGTAATATGAGCAGTGGGAGACTTAGATTAAAGAGGATAAGCAGGGTTTCAGATAAGCCATGTTTGGCACTGCCAATTAGGCAACTTGGTATATTATGATGGCCTATGGATAAGATATTCTTAGCTTTTGAGAAGGCTGGGATAGTTTGTTCTATGCTAATTGAACGGGTGTGATTGGGATTGGGGATTGTATGGAATACATATAAGGGTGGGCGGAGTAAACTTTGAACTAAATTTGTCAGCTACAATATTAGCTATTTCCTTTGGGTCAAAGTGTGCAGGATTACTGTGGAATAGTGCTGACCACTGTTAAGTGTTAGTTCTTAATTTCCTGACATTGTTATTTTTGGTATAGTGGCTATTTTAAGTTCATATTCAGATTTAACCTTCCTAATGGTTCCCTTAAGCTAGTTACAAAATTGCTTAAGTGAGCTCTTTAGGTAGGTAGAATAAGACATCTTAAAACATTAAGTAGCTTTCTATTCCAGGCTGCCATCTAAATACCATGAAACATGACCTATCAGGCCCTTTGAAATCACTACTTAACCTTAGCCTCCAAACAGGCTTTGTACCTCAAGAATGGCAAACAGCAATCATCATCCCTCTACAAAAAAGGTGGGCCATATAAACATCCTGGAAACTACAAACCCATAAGTATCACTAATCTGATACAAAAGCTGTGATGATGTGAGGTATTGCAAGCTATGCCAAGAGAAGGAGGGTAGTGGATGTGTAACATATGCCAGCATAGCTAGTTGGTGTTTTGTAAAGAATTATATGTCATTTTTATATCAAACTGATTTGTACAAGTGCTTGTGCTGAAAATGTATTTGTAAAGATGCGTGTGTTAAAATGTACCAACAGTGGGTCCTGCTGGTACAGAAAAGAAATACACCTGCATGTCAGACTGTATTGTAACTGTTGAAATGAATATACTGTAACAGAAGATACTGCTAGAAAAGAGGTTAATCTCAGTCCTGCTAACTTTGAAGAATAGTCTGAAATTAAATTACCTAGTTTAGGCCATAAAGATTGTATCTTACAGTTCTGATTGCAGCCGGAGACAACATTTCTGTGAAAACCAGGACTAAGATTCCTTCTGTATTGTCCTTAAGGGTGAAGTAATTGTTACCCTGGAAGGGTGGAAGGTTTTGAAATGGTTTTATAGCTTCCAGATGCTATAACACATCTTAGCAAAGCTCTATGTGTGTGTATGATAACACATATGTGCTAGATCCTGGTTCAGTTTCTAGTAAAGGGGGTAGTGTGGGAACCAGAGTCAGGTGACTAGACGTATGTGATGTCATTCTGTAATCCGGCACTGAAATGATGTTTTAATACTAGATGAGACAGAAGTCTCAGGGCAGTCTATTTGTGAAACCTGACAAAGAATGATCCCTCATCCATGTCATCTTGTCTAGCTCTAGTAAGTAACCAGGGAACAGTAACTCTTTAGATCAGTCAGGAAAATATAGTGAGATTAGTTAAGTACTGTTTTTCTGTATATGTGTGAATCAATCCATCTGTGTTATTTTTTAATATTTTCTGTGATTGAAATTCTGGTGTTCTTTTACTATTTATTATTAAATATATTTAAAAGTTTCATTGTGGCTGGTCTTTTTAGGAAATAGTTAACCTTTGAGAGAACTTATATTTATTTGGTGACACGGTGGCTGCTCCTGAAAGTCTAGCTGCATTGGTCAAATACTACAATTTCTATTAGTATTAATTTTACTCATTATAATTGGGTACCTTTGTAAGACCCTTAGAGTAGATGGCTTTGGAGAATTCTGGTGGTAGTATCTACCTTATAGTCTGGGCAGAGGGGGGCATAGCTGGTAAGCCTGTGCCAGCTTTCCCCAGGAGTGTGTGTATGTGTGTGTGTGTGTGTGTGTGTGTGTGTGTGTGTGTGTGTGTGTGTGTGAGAAAATCAAATCTCAAACAGTGTGCATGTCAGCTACTTGGACCAGGGACAGAAAATACTAGTTCCACAGAGTGGGTGGTGGAGGACTTATTTGGGACTGGTAAGAAAGAGGGAAACCCAGTCCCACAGTGTGAGTGTGTTCCTTTTGTGCTCTTAAGGGGAAATTGTGCTTGGTGCAGAGATCTGCATCTGGAAATACTGTGTGTATTTATTTTTGTTCCAAGTGAATGTCCCTCACAGTGCCAGTGTGAGGATTGAGGCTCCCTGATTACTGGCCCAGAGCAGGGGAGTCACAAAAGCCATGGAGGGAATTATCATGAAAATGAACAATAATGACATAGGAAACCTCCACACACTGGACCCAACCCAGTTTGGTTTCATCAAAGACAGGTCATGCCTACTCAGCCTAGTAGACCTCTTTGAGAAGGCCACCAAAGCAATGAATGAGATCAAAACTGCCTACCATGACCTTGACACAATACCCCACCCAGGTATTGTTGACAAACTCAAGAGGTTAGGTATAAATCCTTATGTGACCCACTGGATAGCTCACAGTCAGGATCCAAAATGTTAGATTTGGAGAGTCCACATCTACAAAGAGAAGAACAACTATCCAACAAAATGGGAGAATGTCAGCCAAAATAACTGTGACAAAAAACAAAAGTAATAAAATAGACAAGATAATAAAAAGGACAAAACTTCTTCAGTACTTTATATAGTGGCATGAAAGTAGTTAATGACTGCTCTTAAACTGTTTTCATTGATATTTACCACCTTATGTTTTATTATTTTCACCTCTACAAAGAAACCATTCTCTAGTCGAGTTCCTCAGGGATCAGTGCTGGACTGCTTCTTTTTGGCATCTATGTCTCTGGCATCAAGGCCAATGTCAAGAGCCTCTAGCTGACCAAATCTGCAGATGACTGCAAATTAGGAGCAGTCATAGAATCTCCCACTGACACTAATGTACTCCAAGAAGGGCTGACACAGACAAATAACTGGTGCCAGAACCATGGACTAAAAATGCCAAGAAATGCATAATAATATCTTATGAAACGTCAGTCATGCCTGGTAGCTACCATATTGACAATACACCCTAAGAGTCCAGACAGTAATAAGGGACTTAGGGACACACACAGACAGTAATTTAACTTTTGACCTTAATGTGACTGCAGTAGTGAGGAATTCATTCTATGCTGTGCAGTTTTATAAATAAAGGTCTGGCATCTAGGAGCAATGAGGTTATTGCTTCACTGTACTCAGCATTCTTCAGACCTATCATTGAGTACAATGCCCCTTTGGTATGTACCTAGCAGGCAAATCCAACAACTGTTACATCCACAGAGGTTAATCACTAAAAGAATACAGGGCATAAATAGCATGTCCGGTGCAGAGCCTCTCAAAACCCTATTCCTGTATTCTGTTTCCTACAGGCTGTTGAATGGAGATCTGTGCCTGGCATATAAGGTATCATCAGACCCCACTCTCATGGACTTCCTGCATATCCACAAAATAAACAGCATCAGAATTACCTATTCCAAAGAACTGAATCTTGCCTGTGACATAGATATGACCTGCTGGAGAGACAGTCATGTATCCCAGAGACTACCCCTTCTCTGGAACAGGCTCCCAACCATGTGAAGCAGGATTCTTCCCTAACCCAATTCAAGTGCAACTTGGACAACTGGCTGAGGAGCAGGAAATTCATCCCTGGTTTGGCACCAATGTCTCTAATGGGCACAGGCAGTGTGTAAGTGGTTCATCTCCCAGCCTCCTGCTTATAAATGTTTTATTTCCCAAGCCTCTGCTTACATTTACCAAGGGTACCAGAACTTGTCAGAGGTTTGGGATGCGTAGCTAGGCTTAAAAAATCCCCAGTGGTTACTGGCCTAGTAAACACCCATAAACCTATCATGTATGAAGAAATAACCACCTTGTGCTCTATTTTGAAGACAAAGCAGGCTAATTTATGTACATCCAGTAAAAGAAACTCCAGCGGCACACCACGACAATTGGAGCCAACCTGGTGAAAATCAGTTTTAATCAAAGAACACAATCAAATTTAAGTCTGAAGAAGCATTTAGAGAAACGTGAAAGCTCTTACTGGCCATTTCATTGTTTATTGATTTTCTCAAGGTCGGCTCCGATTGTCGTGGTGTGCCTCTGAAGTTTCTTTTACTGGATTTGCTGTTTTGCTTATCAGGGGCACTTTATCCAGAGCAGTGTTCTTTTTGTTTGATAATTTATGCACATGGTTATAGAGTCAAATGAGATACTGGTGGGACAAACTGAGTAGTTGTTCTGGGAGTTATTGGAGGTCATAGTAAGCTACTGGCTTTCCCAGTGTAAATTCTACTACCATTCTACTGCACCCTTCTGGCTCCCCTTTTGAATGACCTAAATCCTACAGAGAATCTACCTAGCTTCACTCTCCTTTGTAACCTAAATATCAGCTGTGTGGATGAATCTAAGCATGTTGCCCCATGTCTTTTTTAAGAAGTGGGGTTCAGTGAGCTGATCACTAATATTACTCATCCTAACTGAACAATAGGAAATCATTCTGCTCTGCACTGGGCTGCTATTCATTCACTAAATAAATGTGGATCTGTATTGTCCTTACTAGTACCCATTGATCACTATCCTGTTATTGCCCATTGGCTCATTACAAGAATCAAGCTATTTAGACTTAATTGCTGAACACTCTGCCTATCCTGTAAAGAAGTCAAATCTCCTAGAACTTGACCAAGTTAACTAGACACTTATCCTATCCTGTGTATGTATAGCAAATGGTATAGATATGCTTACTTACATGCTAGTTAGTATTCAAGATAAATTATTTACTCAGTTTTTAAGAACAAGAGATGGTTGGTAATTGTGGCTTTGAAAATATCCAAAATAGCTAATGAGACTCAGGGGCTCTGGAAGATATGGAAAGCTATAGGTTGCCCAAATTATAGGATCGCATCACTTATGTAGGAAAGAGCCATAACACTGAAAGTAATCCTGCCAAATCTAACCATTTAAGGAAATGGCCACTGTACTGGTCAGAGTTCAAATAATGTTAGGTGAGAAATCTGTTTTTAGCAGCTTACCAGTGACAGAGGCACAATAAGTAGCTCACTGAGTTTTAGTACTAGAAGATCAGAAGGCTCTGGGTTCTATTCCCACACTACTTGCATAGATTTATTTTTCTGATATTGACAAACTGAGTCATTTTCTTTCTCAGTGGTGTAGAATGAATGGTACAAAGAAATGGGTACAGCCCAGTAGGGATACACCACTCCTGAGGTGCCATAATTTGTATGAGATGTTAATGTGAAATCTCATCTGCTTGAGTTGTTGGTAGCTCAAGTTGATGTAACTGATCTCATTACACTAACTAAACAAATGGGGAGGGGGGGACTTCATTTATAATCTCACAATCAGCACAGTACACCCCTACTCTGGAACAGGCTCTCCATCCATGTGAAGAAAAGTTCATCCCTAAACTAATTCAAGTGTAACTTGGGAAACTGGATGGGGAACCTGAAATTCACCCATGTTTTGGCACCTTTGTCTCTAATGGACACAGTCTGGCTGTAAATGGTTCATCTCTCAGACCTAAATGTAGAGAAGCTAAGTATACCACAGAATTTGTTAAACCTCAATGATACAACATTCTTCTTCTTTTGGCTGTTCCCATTAGGGGTCACCACAGTGGATCATCTGTTTCTATTTCTTCCTGTCCTCTGCATCTTAATGTGTCACACCAACCAACTGCATGTCCTCTCTCACCACCTCAATAAACCTTATCTTAGGCCTTCCTCTTTTCCTTTTACCTGGCAACTCCATCCTTAGCATCATTTTCCCAATATACCCAGCATCCCGCCTCAACACATGTCCAAACCAGTGCAATCTTGCCTCTCTGGCTTTGTTTCTAAACCATCCAACCGGAGCTGACCCTCTAATGTACTGATTTCTAAGCCTGTCCATACTCATCACACCCAATGCAAATCTTAACATCTTTAACTCTGCCTGTTCCAGCTCTGACTCCTGCCTTTCTGTCAATGCCACCATCTCTGACCCATATAACATAGCTGGTCTCACTACCCTCTTGTATACCTTCCCTTTCACTCTTACTGGTACCAGTCTGTCACAAATCACTCATGACACTCATCTCCACCCACTCCACCCTGACTGTACTCTCTTCCTCAACTCTCTTTAACACTCACCATATAAAATGAAATATTGATCCCAAGTATTTAAATTCATCCACATTTGCCAACTCTTCTCCCTACATCCTCACAATTCCTCTCTCCTCCCTCATTCACACACATATATTCTGTCTTAGTCCTGCTGACCTTCATTCCTCTCCTCTCTAGAGCATATCTCCACCTCTCCAGGGTTTCCTCAACCTGTTCCCTACTCCTAGTACAGATCACAATGTCATCTGGAAACATCATAGTCCACGGGGATTCTTGTCTGATCTCGCCTGTCCATCACAATTGCAAATAAGAAAGGGTTCAGAGCTGATCCTTGATGTAATCCCACCTCTACCTTAAACACATCTGTCACTCCTACTGCAGACCTCACCACTGTCACACTACCCTCATACATATCCTGTACCATTCTTATATACTTCTCTGCCACTCCCGACTTCAATACAATACAACTCCTCTCTAGGCACCCTGTCATATGTTTTCTCTAATTCCACAAAGACACAATGCAGCTCCTTCTGACCTTCTTTATACTTTTCCATCAACACTCATAGAGCAGCCACTGCATCTGTAGTGCTCTTTCCTGGCATGAATCCATACTGCTGATCACTAATCACCTCCTCCCTTCTTAACCTAGCTTCCACCACTCTTTCCCATAACTTCATGCTGTGACTGATCAGTTTAATCCCTCTGTAGTTACTACTGCTCTGCACATCACCCTTATTCTTAAAAATTGGTACCAAAGCACTTCTTCTCCACTCCTTAGGTGTCAAATCACTTTCCAAGATTTCATTAAAAAAATCTGGTAAAAAACTCCACTGCCATCTCTCCTAAACACCTCCATGCTTCCACAGGTATGTCATTTGGACCAACAGCCTTTCCATTCTTCATCTTCTTCATAGTTGTCCTTACTTCCTCCTTGCTAATCCATTGCACTTCCTGATTCACTATCCCCACATCATCCAACCTGCTTTCTCTTTCATTCTCTTTATTCATCAGCCCCTCAAAGTACTCTTTCCATCTGGTCAACACACTCTCCTCGCTTGTGAGTACGTTTCCCTCACTATCCTTTATCACCTTTACCTGCTGCACATCTTTACCAGCTCAGTCCTTCTGTCTAGCCAATCAGTACAGGTCCTTTACTGCCTCCTTAGTGTCCAACCTTTCATACAACTCCATACACCTTATCCTTAGCCTTCGCCACCTCTCTCTTCATCATATGCCTCATCTCCTTATACTCCTCTCTACTTTCTTCATCTCTCTGACAATCCCACTTCTTCTTCACCCATGTCTTTCTCTGTATACTCTCCTTTACTTCCTCGTTCCACCATCAAGTCTCCTTGTCCTCCTTCCTCTGTCCAGATGTCACACCAAGCACCTTTCTAGCTGTCTCCCTTACCAGCTCTGCTGTAGTTAACCAGCTATTCGATAACTCTTCATTTCCACCCAGTGCCTGTTTTAACTCTTTCCTGAACCCCACCTCACCATCACCCTGCCACTGGGGATGCACAAGCCAGTGCATTTCTTTGTGCTGGTCTCAAGCCCAGATAAATATGGAGAGTTACATCAGGAAGGGCACCCGGTGTAAAACTTTTGCCAAATGACATATTCAGACAACAATCAACCACTACAACATTATTCATAAGTTCATAGGTGTGTACTAGGCTAATGGCCCTAGAGCCTTTACAAGCCTAGCCTGTCAAAGTGCCCTGGCATCTTGCCTCCTGATGTTAGTTCCCAGAGCCTCTATCAAGTAGACCCACTGGAGTGACCCCCTGGAGTGAATTTTCTATTTCCCATCCACTCGTCAAGATTTCTGTTGAAGAGGTTCAGTGAGGTACTCTGCTTGACATGTATGGGGAGTCTATTCCATAGCATAGGCAGTCTCTGGGTAATAAACCTGTCCATCTAGCATGTTCTGTTAATTGTGGTAATGAGGTTGAGGTCTATGGAGTGTGTGGTGTGGAGGGATTGGGATTTCTTTAGATGTAGTATTTCTATCAGAGCAGGGTCAGACATGGCCCTGTAAGTCAAGCAGAGATTGCCTCTTAGTAGACAATATGAGACAGAGAATAGCTGGAGTTTTTTGAGTCTGTTCATATAGGACATGTGTTTAAGGCCCAGGATCCTCTTTGTGAGGTACTTTTGTGGCCTTTCCAGCTGTTGCAGGTGTCTAGTGAGATACGTGCCAAATGGGGCATTATACTCAATGATTGGTCTAATGAGGGAGGAGTAGAGTGAGATGATGACCTCTCTCTTCCTGGATGCAAAACCGTTGGTAAGGAGATGTGCCACACAGAAGGATTTCCTAACCACTGTGGCAATGTGGTGGTCGAAGGAGAGGCTGCAGTCAACCTGTGTCATCAGATCTCTTATAATGCTTTCAGCATTCAGTGGGCTCCCATTAATGTGGTAATCTGTAGGGACTGAGTTTTTCCCAAAGGGGATGACGACACATTTTTGGCATTAAGATTAAGGTCATATCTTAGACACCAGTCATTGGTCTCAGTGAGGCCTTTCTGTAGGATGTCTACATCACTTGGGGAGTTAATAATGGTGCCCAGCTTGCAGTTGTCTGTGAATTTTGTCAGCTGGAGTCCTTTCGTGTTGGCCTGGACTTCTGAGAAGTAGATGCCAAACAGGGGATGTCCCAGGACCAATCCCTGTGGGACTCCATTTGTGGTCGGCAATCTGACTTAGACTCTGCAATTTTCACACTGTGGGATCTATCTGTGAGCCAGTTTGCAACCCACCTAGTGATATAAGGGTTAATGCCTAGTTTGGTGAGTCTATCAATAATACTTGAGGAGGAATGGCATCAAAGGCCTTGGCCAGATCAAGGTATGCTGTATGGACTACCTTGCCCTCATCCACAGCCTTGGTGACTGACTCAAAGAAGTCAACCAGGTTGACAGGCATGATCTACCTTTCAAAAAAACAAACTGCGTGAAATCTAGAGTTTGGAGAGGCCCTATATCCTTGTTAATTAGGTCCATGATGATGCACTACATAGCTTTACATATCAGACTCGTCAAGCTAATGGGACAGTAGTTCCCAGGGTCAGTAGTCACCCCTGCTTTATGTAGAGGGATGACTGTGGCAGTGGCCTATTCATTAGGCACAAAGCCAGAGGTGAGGCTGTGTTTGAACAGGGCACACAGGTGTGGTGCCAGTTCTCTTTGTAGTTCATTTAGAACACAACCAGGGATATTGTTGGGTCCCATGGAGGCTATATTCTTGGCATTGTACAAAACAGCTTTAACCTGTGCTGCATTAATGCTGGGGGCCTGGCATTCTTCCAGTATTGTGATTGGTCCTTTAGGGGGAGAGAGGGGTAAAATTGGCACAGAATCTGTCAGCTAGTATATTGTCAATGTCTGTTGGCTCAGTATAGGTGGTACCATTGTGCAGTAACTCAGAGCAAATCTGGATATTGCTGTGGAGGTTCTTGATATAACTATAGAAGGCTTTGTGATTGTTTTTAGTGTCTGCTGCAATTTTGCCTTCATAGTTGGCTTTAGAGGTTTTGATAAGGGATCTCAACTTTTTGTTAAGGCTAATAAGGGAGGTTTTCCAGTCTTGGGACTTCACCTTTCTCTGCAACAGTTTCTTCCTTCTGTTGTAGTGTTTATTGATGGTGGGTGACCACCAGATTGGCTTCCTTTTTTTGGAGGAGAGCGTCTTAGTTCTGTTGGGTATGGCTAGTTCCATGCATTTATGTACGCATTTGCACACTGCATTGGTGTATGGTTCAGCAGTAAAGCATCTATTTTCCATTGGCATGGGTGCCATGAAGTTAGCCACCTCTGTTTTTAGAAGCCCAATGTGTGCTTTGGAGAAGTTTTTCATAGTAGTTACTTTTGCGGGAGATGTGGGTGAGATGTGGATTTCCATAGTGATTAGTTTGTGGTCAGATCTAACCAGTGAGGAATTGACTACTGGTGTAGAGCAACAGTCACCCATGTTAGTAATAACAAGGTCAAGGATGTTGCTTCCTCTAGTGGGGGTAAGAATGAACTGGTGCAGGGCATTGGAATTCATGAATTCCAGGAAATGTTGGGCAAGTGTATTGGTGCATGAGTAGTTTTCCCAGTTAATGGAGGGATAGTTGAAGTCACCTATTATAAGGGTGTTGGTTTGGACCCTGATATTTTCCAGGGTGCTTAGGAATGTGGAGTGAGGGTCTTGTGACATGGTTGGGGACCTATAGCAGGCTACAACTTGAATCGCTGTCTTACTCAATGTTAGTTGTACCTGAAGTGTCTCTGATGCGTTATGCTGCGCTACTAGTCTGGACTCTGGAGGTGTGCATATCCTTTATGAATATGAAGACACCACTACCTTTGAAGCTTCGGTCCAAGTTCTGGTGCCTAAAGTTGTGGAAAGACTTATAGCCTGGTAGCACATGGGTGCTTTCTGCTGCTTTAAAAACCAGGTCTCCGTTACAGCACAGATGTCGATATTTTCCATTTTGAGGAGTACTTTGATCTTGAGATCAAATCTTGAGATTTAGACTGCTAGCACTGAGCAGCTTGACCCTCAGATTGCATTTATTTAAAGCTCTTATGGTGGTACTTTGGGGAAGCCACGGTGGTACAGCAAGAGGTTCTCCTGTTCGATTCTCAGCTGGGGTGCCTTCTGTGTGGAGTCTGCATGTCCTCCCAGTAATTGAGTGGCCTCCAAAAGACATGTGTGAATGGACGTGCCTTCGCTGAAGGTTGGGTGTTGGGCTGGCAACTCAGCACCATAAAAATCTACTGCCAATCATTAGCTGACCGGAGTTCCGCTGTGGCGACCCCTAACCGGGAAAAGCCGAAAAGACAAACATGGTGGTACTTTGGTCTTTGGAACACTGCCTAGAAAAGGCACTATAGTGGTGGCAAGAGCCTTAGCCAGTATCTGAAAACCCAGGTAAAGTTTTTACACATATATTGTATGAGTTTTTAAATAATACATGTTTCTATATAGTATTACATAAATATGAATTGTTTTTATAGATATATATATGATATGTCTTTTTATTTAGAGATGTTGAACTTCAGTAACAGTCACTATTGAAAGTACTGCTTTCTGTGTTAGAGCATCAATTGAAATGTTAATCAAAATGATAATTGATTAATTACCTAATGAGTATAGCAATGATATTAATGAGCAGCACTATATAAGCTCTGCTTTAGACACAAGTAAATAGATCTGAAGAAGCGTACTGTTTTTGTACGTGAAAGCGCTCATCTCTCTCCTGTTCTGTAACAAAAAAAGTTTTTTTTTTGGCTGGCTGCTGCATTGGGTGGTCCTCATCTTTGTGTTCCTGAAAACCCAGGGGTGACAGATGCAGGCCATCTCTGGCAAAGCATCAAGGTCTGTCAATCCTGCCTTCCCAAGCAGGCAGATATTGGATCCCCTTAGAATGACACCAGAAACTTAGCCAATTATTAAAGTCAATCATTTTCTGCTTGTACTGCGGTATAATTCTGGGCGACGGTAAGATGCTGCTCAGGGCTAGGGTCATACCTGCCTGTCTTTATTCAATTCAACCTATTATTTAAAAAAATCCAAAACATTGTTTCATTAACTATTTTTCTAAATCCCGTGGTAAATGAATCACTCATCCATAATAACCTAGTATCCGTAATAACAATGTCATATCTAAGTATACCTTCTTTTTTAATGATGCCTTGACATTTTTTTATATCTGTTAAATTTTGAGTATTTTTCAGTCTTTTCTTCAATCCCTCAAGTACTTCATCATGCAGTCCAAATCAAATCTCTAAAATTTGTATCTTTTGTTATAAAATATATTTCAACTTGCCTTTGCTGTCCCCCCATAAACATAATTCTAACCGTTTTTGCAATTTAATGTCACTTTTTTACTCCACCTGTAAATGTATAACTGCCTGCATTATCTAAATAGTATTTTTCATGATTAACCTCACATCATCTGTGATTATTAGTAGTATTCGTGTAAACCTTATCTCCAGACACAATTCTCATTTATTCTAGTTTAGTTTTCTCTTTTACTTTACTACTACTGCATTCATTATTAAAAAAACAAGTTCCCATTCTTTATTGTTTTATGCCTCTCTTCATACTGATCGGCTTTCCAGGCCATCCATTTGCAAAATTAATGATTTTATTTAAAGCGTAACTTGTAGAATATAGTGCCAGAATTCATTTTCCCAAAATGATATTCTTCCAAAATTGAACATAATAGCACATAAAAACCTTCCTCAGTCTTCCTCGTATTTTTACTGTCTGCTGTTTCCCTGATGAATAACAATACCTGATTTTTTTTTATTTCTTCACCCTGAATTCTATAAACATCTTTGTGATATTCCTTCTTTGCACCATTCGTTCCATACCACTGCCGCCATCTGTCACATAGGAATGCCTTTTCCCCATTACCTCCATGCTTCCTGTCACCTCTGTGCTCTGAGACCCCATACCCTCATCATTACATTGTAAGCACTGCCCTTGTGAAACACCTTGGCCATCTGTACAGGCTCTATCTGTATTAGATTCAGTTGTATTGAGCTGCTTCCTTCCTTTCTTGGCTATTAACTGTAGTGATATGGGGTATTAAAATAATTACACTTTGTGCAGTTCTCCAGACGCGTGTGTGTGTGTGTGTGTGTGTGTGTGTGTGTGTGTGTGTGTGTGTGTGTGTGTGTGTGTATATATATATATATATATATATATATATATATATATATATATATATATATATATATATACAGAGAGAGAGAGAGAATATGACTGAGATGACTCAGTGAGAGCGGCCCTGTGAGTGGCTACAATGTGGGAGGATCTGTATCAACGTATGTGTGCCATGGATGGATGTTGTAATAGGTGGGGGTATCTGTCTACATGTGTCTGTTCTTGACAATAACACATGGTTATTACAAGGCCATAGAAGCAGTTGTGGTGTTGGGGCTATAATAAAAGTGTGTGTGCTAAAATCAGGGCTGATGATAGTGGAATCTGTAATTAGTTTGTGTGAAGTGGAATAGGACTTGTATGGGGCAAGATATACTGATAACATGTGCTAGGACTGTGACATAGATGCCGTATATTAACAAGTTATATGTGTGTGTGTGTGTGTGTGTGTGTGTGTGTGTGTGTGTGTGTGTGTGTGTGTGTGTGTGTGTGTGTGTGTGTGTGTGTGTGTGTGTGTGTGTGTGTGTGTGTGTGTGTGTGTGTGTGTGTGTGTGTGTGTGTGTGTGTGTGTGTGTGTGTGTGTGTGTGTGCGTAAGTGTGTGAGTGTGTGAGTGTGTGCCTGACCACATGCTTGAACTGAGGCGTTTAAATAACATGATTAGCATGATGGAACTGGTACATAGATAAAATGTGGGCCATAACACTGATGGTAAAGAAGGTCTATAATGTTTTATGTGCCCAAGATTTAGCAGGTAAGGGGTTTCTAATATCAAGATGTGCATGCTGGGACATGTACTTGAATGGCAGTATGATTTAAGTGCAAACTGTGTTAGTAACTAATTAATTAAACAAATAAAAGAATATGCTAGTAATGTATGACTCATTCCACAACAAGTACAAATATGACACTGTCATTGTCCATGTTGGTGTGAATAACCTGAGATGTACCTCCCTGGACTACATAAAAAGAGACATGTAGGAGCTCTCCGATCTTGTAGCCCAGGCAGGTATGACCCTGGCCCTGAGTAGCATCCTGCCATCACCCAGAATGATGCCACAGTACAAGGACAAAATGATTGACTGCAACAATTGGCTAAGCTTCTGGTGTCATTCTAAGGGGATCCAGTATTTGTCTGCCTGGGATGACATGATCGACAGACCACGATGCTTTGCTAGAGATGGCTTGCACCTGTCACCTTTGGGATTCCAGATACTGGCTAAGGCTCTTGCCACCTCTATAGTGCCTTTTTTAGGCAAGGTTCAAATAACAAATTCACCACTGTAACAGGTACAAGCAAGCAAAATCTGAGGGTAATGCTACTCAATGCTAGAAGTCTAACCCTCAAAATGCACTCACTCGAAGCACTTCTTAAAATGGAGAACATCGACATCTGTGCAGTGACAGAGACCTGGTTCAAAGCTCCAGGGAGCACCCCAGCATTACCAGGCTATAATTCATACCACACCTTTTGGCCACCTAGCCCGGAACGAAGCACTAAAGGTGGAGGCGTGTCCATATTCATTAAGGATATCCACACCTCCAGGCTAGTTGAACAGCATAATGCATCTGAAATTATCCAAAAGCAACTAACTCTGGGCAAGACCACAATCCAAATTGTAGCTTGCTACAGACCTCCCACCATGCCCCAGGATTCCCACTCCTCATTTCTTGATACACTGGAAAGTATTAGGGTACAACCTAACACTCTAATAATGGGCGATTTCAACTACCCCACCATTAACTGGGAAAACTACTCATGTACCAACTCTTGCTCAACGTTTTCTGGAATTCATAAATTCCAACTCCTTGGATCAACTTATTCACACCCCCACCAGGGGCAGCAATATCCTAGACCTGGTCATTACCAACATGGGCAACCGGTGTTCCACACCAGAGGTCAATTCCTCGTTGGTCAGATCCGACCACAAGCTAATCACCCAAGACATCCACATCCCGCCACCACCCCCAATTAGGGAAACCACCGTAAAAAACTTCTCCAAAGCCAACTTCACACTTCTTCAGACAGAAGTGGCAAACTTCATGACACCCATGCAGACAGACAATAGAGGTATGACTGCTGAATCCTACACAAACGTACTTTATAAGCACTTACATGAGTGCATGGATCATGCCATCCCTAATAGAACCAAGATGCTATCCTCCAAAAAAAGGAAGCCGTTCTGGTGGTCCTCTGCCATAAATAAACTCTACAACAGAATAAAGAAACTGTTGCAAAAAAGAGTAAAATCCCATGACTGGAGGAACGCCCCGGTCAACCTCAGTAAGAAGCTGTGATCCCTCATAAAATCCTCCAAAGCTAGTTACGAAAACAAAATTGCCACTGACTCTAAAGACAACCACAAAGCATTCTATAGCTATGTCAAGAATCTCAATGGCAACACTCAGATCTGCTCTGAGTTACAGCACAATGGCACTAAATATACAGAACCAACTGATATTGCCAGCATCCTGGCAGATAGGTTCAGTGCTAACTTTACCCCCCTCCCACCCCCTAGAGGGCCCACCTCTATACCAGAAGAATCCAAAGTTCCTGTAATCACGGCTGCACAGGTAAAAAATACACTCTCCAAAGCCAAGAACACAGCATCCATGGGACCTGACAATATCCCAGGCCATGTTCTACATGAACTACAGAATGAACTGGCACCCTACCTAAGTACCATGTTCAGTCATAGCCTCATCTCAGGCTTTGTGCCCCCTGAATCGTACACCTTGATGGTTATCCCACTCCACAAAAGGGGAGCCACGATGGAACCCGGGAACTACCGCCCCATTAGCCTGATGAGCCTGGTCTGCAAGGGCATGGAACGTATCATCATGGAACTCATAAACAAAGACATTGGTAATCTCCAAACTCTGGACTCTACCCAGTTCGGGTTTGTAAAAGGCAGATCATGTCTCCTAAACTTGATTGACTTCTTTGAAGCAGTCATCAAAGCCATAGATGAGGGTAAGGTGGTTCACACAGCTTATCTAGATCTTGCCAAGGCTTTTGACACCATCCCCCACTCTGGAATTATAGATAAGCTCACTAAACTAGGTATAAATCCCTATGTCACAAGATGGGTTGCCAACTGGCTCATGGACAGAACCCACACTGTGAAAGTAGCAGACTCCAAATCCGACATCAGAACAGTGACAAGTGGTATCTACTTCTCTGAAGTACAGGCTAACACAGAAGGTCTTTGGCTAACAAAGTTTGCAGATGACTGCAAACTAGGAGCCATAATCGAAAATCCTAACGATGTGGACATACTACAAAAGGGCCTCACTGAGACAGATGCCTGGTGTCAAAGCCATGGCCTGAAGCTCAATGCCAAAAAGTGTATTGTCATCCCCTTTGGTAAAAACTCTGTACCCATGAACTACCACATAGCTTGTAGTCTACTTAATGCCGAAAATGTGATAAGAGACCTTGGGACACAGATGGACAGTAGTGTCTCCTTTGATAATCACATCGCCACAGTGGTCAGGAAATCCTTCTGCATGGCTCACCTCATCACAAAAGGTTTCTCATCCAGAATAAAAGAGGTCATTGTTCCCCTCTACTCATCACTCATTAGACCCATTATAGAGTACAACGCTCTTTTTGGTATGTACCTCATAAGACATCTACAACAACAGGAAAGGCCACAGAAATACCGCACAAAGAGGAGTACTGGCCTCAAACAGATGCCCTACGCAGACCGTCTCAAAAAACTCCAGCTTTACTCCATCGCATAATGCCTACTCAGAGGCGATCTCTGCCTAACATACAAAGCTATGTCAAACCCAGAGCTGTTGGACATGCTCCACTTAAAGAAATCCCAATCCCTCCGAGCTACACGCTCTAGGGACCTAAACCTTGTCACCACAATAAACAGAACATGCTGGAGGGATAGATTCCTGTCCCAGAGACTTCCCATACTCTGGAACAGACTACCTATCTATGTCAAACAGAGCTCCTCATTAGCACTCTTCAAGAAATATCTTGATGATTGGATGGGAGATAAGAAATTCACCCCGGGGATCACTTCTGTGGATCTGCTCGACAGGGGCACAGAAAATAATTTTCTTGGGTGGCGAAAGCCAGGGTACATTTTTGGTTAGGCTTATATAGGCCCTAGGGACAATAGCCTAGTACCCTGCTATGAACCTACTTATAACACAGGCCAATATTAGGGTATGCTTGTACGATCAAATATTGGCAGGATACATAAACATAATGTCCCATAGTGTAGGCCGGGTGCATATTAAAATACTTACAAAAACGTAGTGAGATTCGTAAACTCAGCTACATAATACAGTAAGCCCTGCATGTGCTTTTACCTCATTAAGTAGCCACAGCATTATATGCAATATATATATATATATATATATATATATATATATATATATATATATATATATATATGTCCCTATCAGCTGATCGAGTTTTCAGATACTTAAATTCATACTGTAGTGCGATCTTGGGGTTGGTATGTATAATTTGCAGGGGGTGGGGGTGTAGCTCTCCACATGGGGGTTGCAAGAGGGCTTGCCCCCCTGCAAAAATGTAAAAAAAAGGTAGATAGTTTTTTTTGTTTTTTTTATCTTTGAATTTTCGGAAAGTCTCGGCTGTATGAATTTCAAGTTTCTGAAAACTCATCTGTCATAGACCAGTTCAGAAACATGGTGACAAATGTGTATGGGCTGATTAAGCAATCTAGTTTCTAGGCCTCATTAGTGTAAATTATAGGACTAGAACTACCTACCTGCCATTGTCATGTGCACAAGAAATGTGTTCCCACATATGCTGATTGCTGGACAAATCAATGAAGACTAGAGGACCCTGTAAAGGAATCAAATTCTATGCTTGCAAATGTACCTGTTTATTTATGTATTTTGTTTACTCATGTATCTATGTTAACTGGGAAAATCCGACTAGGATAAAAACCTTTTTTAGTGGAAGCCCAAGGGGAAAAGCTCCACATTTAATGCCAGTTTTGACATATTCATAAAATATGTTTACATGATAGCAGAAGTAAAGCAAAATATGTGTAAGTATGGGTTCACTTCTAAATCCTGAAACCCAAAATCCTGAGACCAAAATCTTGAAAGTTCAAAATAAAGAAAACTCAAAATACTGAATCTCAGAATACTGAAAACGCACAGGATACCAACACTTACTATATTCCAGCACAAGTACATAGAGAAACATATTACCCTTAAACTATAAGTAGCACCCCCTGCTACTTAAATATATCAACTCCGAGATTGTACTTCACTACACCAAGTGCAATCTCTGAGTTGATATATTTAAGTAGCAGGGTGGGGGAGCAGCCTCCCACATGGGGGGGTGCAGGGGGGCTTGCCCCCTACTTATACTTGGAGAAGAGTAATATGGTTTGTCTTTTATTTGTTTCTGTATGTACATGTGCTGGAATATAGTAAGTGTTGCTATCCTTGTGTTTTCAGTATTTTGAATTTTCAGTATTTTGAACTCTCAAGATTTTGGTCTAAGGATTTTGGGTTTTAGGATTTTGGGCTTTCAGGATTTAGAAGTGAACCCATAAGTATACATACATGAGAAAATAGCTTACATAAACATCATTTAGAAACAGAGCATGTACATAGTTTGCATAGGCATGTATGGAGTTGAACATTCCTTAGAAATAAACACAGGCATGTATATAGCAAAGAGAGATATAACATTGAAAAAGATACTGTAATATTACCTGCAATTTCTAGCAATTAAATAAATAAAGTAATAAATAAGATGCAGATTAACTGTGGAAATATTAGAAAGGGGGAAGGTGATTCATAATGAAATATAATATGATATGTTAATAGCAGAGCAACTATAGTTATGCATAATATTGGGAAGTGAAGTAATTAGGACAGTGAGAATGGTTGGGGTACTTGAACTGTTATAAGAAGTGTTGATTTTTATCAAATGAGGAGATGGAGTGATGAACCTGTGACCAAGGGGGGGTGGGGGGGGTGAAATAGTGGTTGATCAAATTAGAGAGAAGAAGAGATTGAGTCTTGTAACTTAGAGTCTGTGATTGATAGAATTTATTTAAACAAAGTTCCTCCTTGAAGTTGAGTGTCTTTCTGACCTAATGAAGAAAAAGGGGGAAGAGGAAAAGTAAGTACTTGCATAAAATTAGCAAGTATGGCCAAAACATTCTAGCTGGGAGCTGAGCAGTAGCAGAGCCAGTGTTTGCTTAGATATTGTTTTAGTAGCGTCTTGAAGATGTAGGGTCTATATTACGTTATCGAAGTTTTACAACTTTGAACACCTTATGGTCGAACCCATATCTTCAAAGTTGTAAAACTTTGAATATGTAAAAAAAAAAAAAAAAAAGAAAAAAGTTACTTGACGGTTGTAAGTAGGGGAGCAAGCCCCCTGCACCTTCCACACCCCCCACTCTTTAAATATACCAACTCTGAGATCGCACCACAGTGTATAAAGGGAAATCTTCTCTTTCCTCACTGTACTGTATTGTAGTGCATTCTCGGAGTTGGTATATTTAAAGAGCGGGGGTGTGGTTGACGCAGCCCCCCACGTGGGGGGGTGTAGGGGGGCTTGCCTCCCTCTGCTTACAACCATCAGGTAAGTGTTTTCTTTTTTATTTTTTTTTCTAAAGTTTTCAAAGTATTACAACTTCGAACATATGGGTTCGACCATATGGAGTTCAAAGTTGTAAAACTTCAATAACGTAATATAGACCCAAGGGGTATGCCTTATATGTCTGCTTTAATTGCAAATGGATGGAGTTCCAAGTTTCAGTAACTTGATGGGGGTATAGAGAATCCTCAGCTTAGCTGGCTGTTTTGGACATGGAGAGGATAGATCATTACTTGACCATAGTACTATAGTGCTGGAGTTTGGTTGGAGCATATTTTTCAGTGATGGGTATTTTTCAGGGAAATGAATGAAGTTGTGGACTATCTTAATTTATGACTATGTAAGGTAGTGTGGAATTTCTAGCCAGAGTGAATCTCTAAGGGGTATGCAGTGATGGATTATTAGTTGGGAATTTGCTGTAAATTTGGCTATTTCATTGTAACATGAGTCAAGTTTAGTTTTAAGGGTGGTATTGAGATTTGTAAAGATGTGGGATGCATATAGAAGGAATGGAAATAGGTAGGCAGTGGCTACAGATTTTCTTGCAGACTCTATGAGAAAACATTTTACTGTGTATAGTGATCCTTGTTTCCAGTTGGTCTTTTTGATGACCTGGAACAGATGCTGGTTGTGTTTAACTTTATCATCAGGTAAGACTCCAAGTAGATTAATTTGTGATAAGCATTCAGTTTTTGTGTTACCGCATGACAGGAAGTGGAATTTGTGTTTTTGCTCTATGAGACTTTTGGGGTAAAGAGCATTACGTTTATCATCTGTGGTTGAGGAGTAGGTTTGCATTTGTGAGCCACGATTCGCAGATAGGAAAGCCTATTGAGGATATCTTGCAAGGTTTGTAGTGACTGTGCCGAGGAAATGAGGTTTGTACTCATATCATCTGCATATTGAATAAGAGTTGCTTGTTGAGAAACGTTACAGAGTTTGTTGATAACTATGTTAAAAAGGAGGGGGCGGGCCCAAGTACTGAGCCTTGGCGAATCCCAACTATAACTGACAGAAATGTTGAGATGTCTTGCTCCCACTTAACTACTTGTTGCCTATTTGACAAGTAGCTGTGGAACCAGGTTAGAGGTGATTTGTTTAGACCAAGAGATGCTACTTCATTTAATAGTTTCTAATGTGATACAGTGTCAAAGGCTTTTGAGAGGTGGAGAAAAATAAATAAAACTAGGACCCCGTTATTTCCTTGTTGATTGATGGTATTGGTAACACTGAGGTGAGTAGTTCTGGTGCTGTGATTTGGCTGGAAACCATGTTGCATGGGAGAAAGTAAGCTGTAGTTCTTGAGGAATTTCATTAGTTGGGAGTGCGTATATCTTTTTAGAATATTAGATGAGATGACAGGATCACTACAGGTCAGTAATTAGTCAGGTCTATTAAGTGGCCACCATTATGGAGGGGGTTATGCATGATTTTTTTTTTCAAATTGTTGGGACATAGTTTTCACATATGGATCTGTTGATTAGGATGGAGACAGGGAATGCGATGGATGTGGCTGTAATTTTCATGTATTCTGTTTCTAGGCATTTCAACTGCCAGGGTTGTCTGTTTTAATTTTAGTAAACATTTTTTATTGCTGCTATAGGGACAGATGTGGACATAAAGCATACATTTACGTGAGGTAGTATGGGTTTCTGGGATGGTTGATATTAAGTAGGTTGGAGTTTTGATTAGTAATTTCTTGGATTCCGTTAATGAATGGGGTGGTTAAAATGAGTTGGAAGCTGTCTGAATTTTAATTGATTGTTGGAGAGGAAGTGAAGGTTTGGACTGGGTGTAATAGTTTTTAATGGATGACCAGAAGAGAATGGAGTTATTTTGATGTGATTGTTGGAGATATGAGAAATAGGATTTTTTTATCATTGGTGATTTGCTGCTTAAATAGGTTTCATAAAGTTCTATATTCCTGTAAGGCTCTCTGATTTTTGGTTTTAGTTGTGGACTATTATTGGCATGAGATTTGATCTCTCTTTGTCCAGATAGATTTGTTTTAACTTGCTAATTAAGGGTGCTAGCTTTGACTTGACTCACTTGGTCCCTGGGGTTGCCTGTTCATTTAGTACTTTTGAAATATCAGGTTAAAGTAAATGACTACTTCATCTAGAGGTACAGTTTTTAGTAGGTTCCAGTTGTATTGAGAGAAGATTGAATTAAACTGTTTTATGTTGAATGTTTTTTTTTTGTTTCAAACTTGTTTTTAGACTAATTGTCTAGGAATATTTTGTCTCTGGCTTATATAAATTGGGAAGTGGTCACTAATAGTTTCTGGTAGGTTACCTCTGGAGGTTATGGCATCTAGTTTATTTGTGAGAATCTAGTCAAGGATGGTTTCTTTCTTTGTTTTTTATTCATGTACTCCACTGGAGGTGTTTACCAGCTGTGAGAAGCCAAATAAGTTTATGCTGAGTGAGGTTAGGTCATTTTGTTTCCAGTCAATATCTGTATCTTCCATTATTATGGTTTCCTGTGCTACTTTGCTGTTTATCCAACACTGAATATCTTCAAGTCTGGCTGCATTATTACTTGGGGGAATGCCAGGTGCTATAATACAGATACATTTTTTTTAATGAGGTGTGTAGGATCTCAGCATTTTGGAACTGTGGAAGTTTGCAAGGATGTTTAGTTACTTCTAGGGATTTTTTTTAAATATAACTACCGTGGGACTCCTACATTTATATTATCCAGTATATCTAATTATATTATATACATGGGGGATATTTCATTATCATTTATTTTGGGTTTCAAATAGGTTTCAGTTTTAGGCATGCATGGAGGTCTAGAGTTTTATTGCAGATGGTTTGGAAATTTATGTTGAATAGGAGAATGCTGTGGCCCTAAATGAGCAAAGGGGGTAAGATGGGGCTGATTGTGATGAGTTATATGGTATGGGATGTGGGATAGTGGTGGGGCCAGGGTTGGGATGAATGTCACCAATGCGTTTATGTTTAAAGATGGTGTTATGTA
>NC_056743.1:1514641257-1514661257 GCF_019279795.1 Protopterus annectens
TTTATGAATCTTGCTCATAATATGCTCTACTGTTTTATGTGTGCTAGTATTATATTTAAAAATATGAGTATATCTTCATATCATGAGGATGCTGTCATGTTTTAAACTGACAAAACTGTGGTACTGCAAAATTCAGTAATACTAAGCTAAGCACAAAAGATGGATTGGGAGGCTTTTTAAGGTTATCAGTAGCAAACAGATGATTGATTAATAATGAAGGATCTACAAAAAATAAAATTAAATAAGGCATGTGCATTAAAAAGATATAATACTGCGAAAAGGTCATCATAGCTTCTGCAATGTTAGCAACTGACTCTAAGAGCAGCAAAATATTATCTTACAAATATATAAACCTTGTCAGGACAACAGGCATATGCCCTTGCATAATAAAAACAGTAGGGAGGTGAAAATGAAAGAAAATTGTCTCTATTACCAACATTGCTTTAAAACTGAATATAATATGGGAGCATCGTAAATGAACACTAGAAATTATTATGCTAAGAATGGAACTACAGCTGAGCTGGACAAACTTCTAGAAATGCTAAGCAAGAACATCATTAATAAAAGCATCTAGGGTACATGGTATCATTAATAAATGTTTCAAAGAATTACGGTATATAATTACTGAGTTTATATGTATGATATTTAAGAAACCATTTGCCCGTCACTGACCCTCTTCAAGAGAAATCTTGACGAGTGGATGGGAGATTGTAAGTTTACCCCTGGGATCTCTTCTGTGTCCCTGCTTGACAGAGGTACAGTAAACTAACTTTAAAAGGGCTACCTTCTGTGACCTACTATACAGAGGCACAGTCAACTAATCTAAAAGGGTGGTGAAAGCCAAACACACTCTGGCTAGGCTTATAAATGCCCTAGGGCAGATAGCCTAGTATCAGCCTATGAACCTATGAACCTATGAACTGAAAGATGTTCCCAAGGTTGGAAAAGTTGGAAAAGGGCTATGATAATACAAATTTTCAAAAATGAAGGTATAAAAGATGTTAGGAACTGCAGGCTATATCAGCTTTCTTTGTAAAATTGTGGAGAGGTTCATACTAAAAAAGTTACAGAAGAAGATGATATTGTTAAAAGTATGCAGCATACAGCAAACTGTATTCCAGTGGGTGGATCTACCAACACTGCTATCCTCTGTTAATTAAAAATGGAGCAGCACACTGAATTTGACTGGAAGTGTAGGGAGTGGCATTATGTCACAAAAGGTGTACCTTGGGTCTTATTTCTGAGACATTAATTGTTCATCACTCACTTGTTCATCCTCTGTATGTTAGATTACAGCAAACTGCTTTTATTACATAAGCCAAACAAATCAAAATAGGGAGACTAATATCTGGGAAAAAAGATGCCATTTGTTTTCAGCATACACTTAATAAATTAAATTATTGGCTACAAAGGACAATATCAGAATAAAGGTTAAATAAATATCTCTAGAAGAGCTACATGCATGTTTAGGCATTCAAAATCTTGGGGCTTACGTGTGATATTAGCTCTATATTGTGCTTCATTTATTTATTTATTTTGAATTTGTTTATTTATTTATTTTTGTATGTATGTATGTATGTATTTTACAGCTTTTTGCCACTGCTACCTGCTGACCATCAGATTATCTCTCTCTCTCAGTCCATCAGCCCATTTTTCACTTTACTGGTGAGAGCCAAATGAGAGGGGTCATCATCCAGGCAGCCATTAGGGATTGTTTTATGTTTTTCTGTTTTTCTCCCAAGCCTTAATTTCACTCAAATCCATCAAGGCATGGGGAGGGGCTTGCAATTTAAAAGGTAGAATACACATTTGGTACAAACGTTTTGGTACGTGTAAAAAAGAGAATGCAAAGACATATGGTTGAATTTACTTTTTATAGCATTGGTAAGTAGAAGTTGCAGGAAAGGTAGTTTGAATGAAAACGTGGTAGTTGTGTTGAGGTGCAAGATTGTGCTATAGCAGTTGGTGTGAATATGCAAGTGTTCATTGGTTAGGGTCAGAGTAAGGGTTAGGAAAAGGGATAGAGTCAGTGTTGTGCATGTTTTGTTTTTTGTTTGTGTTCTGTATACTTTTGTCTTATATAGTGATACTGTTAGGGAAAAGGCTTTGGTAAAGTAATGTAATGTATAGGGATAGAGTTAGGGGTAGATGTAGGTTAGGGTTATTGTTAGGGTCAGCCCACACATGTTACTAAAAACCCTTTCCTGAACAGTATCACCGTCAAGCCAACATCTTTTGTAGCTGGAGTTTACTGATGTAAGCCTTTTTTTTAGTGGGAGAGAAGTATTCAATGTTTTGAGAAAAAAAAAACACCCAAATACATTGGTAAATACAGAACAAAACAAAATTCTAAATTAAGATAAAGTAATAATTATGTAGGCAAAGCTACAAAGCTACATTGCTTGTCCTGAAGAGTGAGTATAAACGAAATAAGTTTTATAACTTAAATAAAAATTAGAGACAAGAACTTGAAAATTTACAGAGATATAGTGACACTGTAATATGACCAGCCAATAAAGGCAACTCCTTTCTTGTGTTAGACAAAGAGTATTAAGTTACTACTATACCATGCTTAGAGATTACAATACATATACCAGCATAGAACTTCATTCTGTACCAAAGTTAATTGAAAGGTTCACTAAGTCTCTTGTTAACTGCTTTGAAGAAACAGTTATTTCTAAAGAACTGTTACAGTATCTGATAGTAGAACATCCTGTTGTACCTACATTGAGTGGTTTGCTGAAAATACATAAAAATCTTGTAATTCCAGCTTTTAGACACATAGTAGCTGGAGGTGGTTGGCTAACCGAACCGGCATCTTTATACATAGAAAGACATTTAAGACCCATTTTAGACAAGTATGCTATTGGTTTGCATAATACAGAACATTTCTTAAGTGATTTTTACTCTTTTCTTGAGAGTTATGCTGAAACTGGTACAGAGATTATGGTAACTTTAGATGTTACATCTCTGTTTACGGTTATACCTAACCAAATAGGTCTTTCCTATGTACAAAATTTTCTTAAAGAAGAATGCCCCCTCACTGATAAAAATAGAGTTTATTTGCTACCTTATACAGCTGGTACTAGAATGTAATGTTTTTGTATTTGAGAAGCAAAATTACTTGCAGACCTCTGGCGTAGCTATGGGCACATCCTGTGCCAATAGCTACGCCAATATGGTCATGACATTCTGGGAAAATGTAAACATCTTAAATGTTAAACAAGTTAATGTGCATGGAAAATTCTATCTGTGTTTTGTTGAAGACATATATTTTTTGGAAAGGAGACCTTGAATATTTAAATAATTTTCTAAGTGCTATAAGTTCAAGTGCACCCTTCCTTAAGTTTACTATGAAATATTCTTGCACTTATATAGATTTCCTTGATGTTACCCTGTATAGGGGCATAGATGGAAAGCTGCACACTAAGAGATATAGAAAACCATGTTATACACATAGATACCTTGAACGTAATAGTATGCATCCACCACATATTTTTGAAAATGTGGTAAGAGGTCAACTTTTAAGAGTTTCTAGGCTCCATGACCAGGAACAAGAATTTGAAATAACTATGTGTTCCACTAGTATGGAATTTATAGAACATGGTTATAAACCTTTTGAAGTTAGTAACGTATGTGAAAGGGTCAAGTTAGACAGACAAAGTAGTGGACACCCATTTTTTTTCACATAAAGAAAACATAAGATAGACTGCCCATAATAATAGTTATAGCAATGTAGTTTATTGTATGACTCTTAGTACTGACAGCATAGATATAACAAATATTATTACAAAAAATTGGCCTATTTTATCTTCTGACCCTATTCTATGTGAGTTTATTAGTGCAGCTCCAAATTTTGTTTATAAAAATAAAAAATCATTAAAAAGACAGCTTTGTTTCCCTAATACAAGTAAACTACAGCAAACTAGTATTACAACGACTAGTTTTGGTACCTCTATCTGTGGTAAATGTACTTTTTGTAAATACATTGATGCATCCAATACATTTATACAACCAGACAATGATAATCATTATGTTTTTAAAGTTAAAGCTAATTGTGACACTAAAAACTTAGCTTATTTAGCACAGTGTGTGACTTGTTCAAAATTTTATATCGGAAAAACTAATAGGCAACTTAAGGGACGAATTAGAGACCATTATTATTGTGCCAATCAGGGCCATAGTTATAGTGCCTTAGCTAAACATATACTAGAGAAAGGCACTAACCATCGGTTTAAGCTTATGGTAGTAGAAGTAATTTATGAAAGTTTTAGGTGGGATGATATAACTAATGCCACAGTAGGGGAAAAAATTAAGATGGATTCTTAAACTATCAGCACACAGAGGTGCAGGTTTGAATGAATCAGTACCCCTTAAGCCAGTTCTGAAAGAAAGAAAGCTTCTTAAATAAGTATGCTGCTATGTGTGTTTTTATAGCAATAGCCTTTTATGGTTTCTGTCTTAAAAGAAAGCTGTGCCTTTAAATTTTTATGGCTACTGTACTTGAATATCTTTATTGGTAGATATTTAATTGATTGCATTTTAAATATTTGAGATGCTGCTGATTTTTTGTATGGTCTGAAGAAGTGATTTTATCGTGAAAGCGCTCACCTATGTCCGAATAAAAGTCTATTTGGATTTTACACTGCTCTTTGCCGTCTGCTTTTTATTGGTTTGCTGTGGTGCTGTGTTCTACATTTTTGTTCATACTACTTGGTTTGTGGTTGAGCACAGCTTTATAGTCAGCAGGACTTATTTTACCATATTTCTTTGCTGTCTTGTGTTGTTGCTGACTGACATGACTGAAAGTATCACTGGAAATGCCGAAGCCATGCCACAGGCTGATTCTATTGGCAACTCTAGTCAAGGAGGCGACTACAAAGTTTCTTAAATATACAAGGCAATCCTTTGTTAACTGAGAATATGGATGTTTCTGCGCACAGTTTAATAACTGAGCATAATGAAAGTGCACATATGAAAGACTTGTTTAAACACTTGGAAAATCAGCTATATAAGTTAAAGAGACTTCAATGTCAGAGACTGCATTTTGAAGCCTGCTGTGTGCTGAAAGTTGTTCTTAGAAGGCTGAGGGTGTTGAATGTGCCCACATATGGAACAACTTACCTGGAACTTTTAGCAAAATGGCAAAGAATTCATTTAGAGACAAGTTTTTCTTATATTAAGTTGCTCATTGACTTTTTTGTGCCTGTACAGCAACAAATTTGTGAGGGTATCAACAAAGTACAAAACAAACTGTATAGCCTTAATATTGATGCACACGTTGATCTTCGCATGAGTGAGTTAACTGAACAATTACACCTGTATGAAACTAAGCTATTAGCTCAAAAAAAGAGAAAACTTGAGAGAGACATTGTTGATTTACAACAACAAAATGTGTTTGCTTGGCGAGAGAGCAGCGTAAAGAGCCAGTACAACCTAAAATTTCTAAGGCCACTAACTAAGAGGAAGTTTCCTCTATTACTTAAAATAATGGTTCTGTTAATGCTTCAACAGTGGTGCAGGAATGTGCTGTTTCTTCACCTAATGCTAATACCTCTACATACTGCACACCATTGGTGGTCCCTCCCCAAATGAGAAGCAACTTAGAAGAACTGCTCTTTCTCCAGAACAGATAGTACAACCTAAAACATTGAATATTTTGGGTGACTCTGTTTTTTTGGGTCTCCCTTTACCCTGCAAATTCCAATGCAAGGAATACAAAGATGTGAACATCGAAGGAAAGAAATTCAAGAGAAAGAACTCCTTTCTGGATCGAGAACCACAAACTCTCAAGAAAATGTGGAATATAACAAACAACTAGTATGGAACTTACCGCAGAGACAGTTAACAGAAGCTAAACTTTCTTTACTTAAAAAAGGTTTGTCTTTTAGCTGACACTATTATAGAGCTGACATTGTTTGTACAAAAAATAGCTCTTAAAGAGCAGTTTGTTTTTTCTGTCACATGAAAGTGTATGGAAGTATAAAAAGCCAAGTGCTTTCTGTCCAACATTGTCTTCCACTCTGGAAGTTTTTTCAAATGTATGTGAACAACAGATTTCTAATCTTTTTGAAAGCAATAGAGAGTATAAACAAAATAAGTTTTTTATAACAAATAAAAATGAGAGACAAGCAGTTGAAAATTTACAGAGATATAGTGATATTGCAATACGACCAGCCAATAAAGGCAATTCCTTTGTTGTGTTAGATAAAGAGTATTATGTTACTACTATGAATACCATGCTTAGAGATGACAATACACATACCAGCATAGAACTTCATTCTGTACAAAAGTTAATTGAAAGGTTCACTAAATCTCTTGTTAACTGCTTTGAAGAAACATATATTTCTAAAGACCTGTTCCAGTATCTTATAGTAGAACATCCTGTTGTACCTACATTAAATAGTTTGCTGAAAATACATAAAAATCTTGGAACTCCAGCTTTTAGACCTATAGTAACTGGAGGTGGATGGCTAACCAAACCGGTGTCTTTATACGTAGAAAGACATTTAAGACCTATTTTAGACAGCTATGCTATTGTTTTGCATGATACAAAACATTTCCTAAGTGATATTTACTCTTCTCTTGAGAGATATGCTGAACCTGGTACAGAGATTATGGTAACTTTAGATGTTACATCTCTGTTTACGGTCATGGCTAACCAAATAGGTCTTTCCTAGGTAAAAAAAATTTTCTTAAAGAAGAAGGCTCCCTCACTGATGAAAAAATAGACCCCTGGATTTACAAAGCCCTTTATAGTGTACAGGATTAGTTTAAGAGCTATTTTCGGCAATATGGCCGATGTGTGATCCAGGAACGAGCTCCTGGGAAGTGCACGTGAGCTCGTATTGTTAATCCTGCATGGACCGAGCACCTGTATGCAAATTACCCTCATTTGCAGGTGAAAACCATGCAAATGAGGGTAATATGCGATCCAGGACGCTGGCAGCCGTCCGTGCAGGACGAGTGCAGTGTGCAGAAATGTACTCGGTTAGTAACCGAGTACAGTTCAGCAATCTACAAAATGGAACTATGACAGCTCCAAATAAAGGCTGCAAAGCATTGAGGAAGCATGCCAATGTCCAAGTAGAAGGCCATTGGCATTACAAAAGGTAAAAGAAAAAAAAATAAACGTTTAATTTTATCTTTGCCGATCTTGCCTGGTTAAGTATAGGGCAGCGACATGCAAACGGGATCGGGGGAAATCAATAAAATAAACCTAAAATAAGGATTCAAACTAAAATCAGTATTCTGCCATGCAAGTCAATAGCAGTCAGAAGACAACCTGGCCAGTGCATAATGGTTGCTAAGGGGGGAGGCTCAGTGTGGGACATGTAACTATGCATTAGCAGGCAATCCTTTGCAAATGAGGGAAGGGTTAGTGAATCCCAGATTTTCCCAGGGTGTGAGGCAGGTCCCAAGAGTGTAAGAGTATAAATAGCTGGGTGCAAGACTAGGATATAGGTGACATCATGGGGGGGGGGGGGTTGTCAGGCATACTGTAAGTGGTTGGAGACCTGTGGCTCGGAATTGCTCCTAGCTTAGCACAGCTAAGCTAGGGGTGTGTCTAAACCTGCCTAGCACTCTTTACAAAGTGTAAGCGGGTGTGCGCGCCATGCACCGGGTTGTACAGGAAAAAAAGAAAGTAAAACCAGGAAAAAACAGCTCCATGCACATTTGAGCACTCCATTCACGCGGTGCACACATGGGCCTAAACAGGGAGGCAATGGGAAGGGAAAACAGCAGTAGGAAGGTAATCAAGGAGACCTAGTTGAGACACCACGTGAAATGTATCAGAATCAGATAATCACACAGGAAGTAGACCAGCCCAGCCCAGAACACCACTATAAACCAAACAAACACCTACACCCCTGGTTTTTCCACACTCTACACCACTGGCGTATACAAGCGGGGAAATTTTAAAACTAAACCTACAAAATGAGAAGGGCTGCAGCAGGCAACATAGAACAAAATGTGCAAGAGGCTGAGGGTGGTGAGGATGTCAATGCTGTCAAACAACCCATAGAGAGGAGACAGAGAAGAGTCTACAGACCCAGGGTAACCTACCAGGGGCTACATGAGCTGGAGATAGTGGAGCGCCATAGGGTGCATAGAGACCTCCTACAGCAAATCACTGAGCTGTGCAGGCCACACCTGACACACCACACTGGCCGAGAGGAACCCATCCCAGTGGATACCAAGGTATGTGTAGGCCTAGGTATACTAGGACAGGTACCTCCTAAACTACAACTGGGGATAACAGGAACATCTCACAGGCATCAGCATCCAGAGTATTCCACCAATTCGTGGATGCCATGTCAGCACATGCCAGTGAGCACGTATATTTCCTCAACACACGTGAGATGTTGATCCACAATATGCGTCTCTTCCACCAAATAGCTAACTACCCTAGGGTAGTGGGTGCAATAGATCCATGCACTTAAGCATCAAAGCACCACCCGGTGAGCAGGATAGGGCCTACATCAACTGCAGAGGCATCCCCTCCATCAACTGCCAGGTCGTATATGATGCCTAGGGTATTATACTGAATGTGTGTTCTGGCTGCCCTGGAAGCTATGACAATTTACACATCTGGTGACTGATGCAGCTGTACTACAGATTTGCCATGTGGACATCCCCTACGGTCACCTAGTGAGGGATGCTGGGTACCCACTGAAGCCATGGCTGATGACACCCATCAGAAATGCACACACACCTGAACAACAACGCCATAATGATGCACACGCACAGGCCAGACATATAATAGAGCATGTGTTTGGGATGCTCAGGTCACGGTTCCAGTTTCTGGACCCACCCAGTGGAGCCCTGCAGTATTCACCAGCTACATGTACCCAAATAGTAATGGTATGTGCTGTGCTACACAATATGATCCTGCAGAAACAGCTGTAGTAGGAACAGCATGGGGCAGGGCCACACAGCCCCCCACCAATGCCAAGGCCTCTGCAGGTACAGAGTGACTCGGAGGAGGAACAACCTTAGCCTGCTCCAGTAGGCAGAAGGGGGCATGCCCAGTATGCCCTGGCCTTGGCAAAGAGGCAATGCATAGCATATGCACTGACACAGTAGGGCCCCACGGAATGACACCTCTCTCTGACTTGCACAGACAGTAAAAGGGATGCCAAACATGACACTACCTGTGCCTAACCATGTATAGGGAGTGTACTATGTGCATCCAACATAGGCAGCCCTCCAGCACCATTCGCAAGTCCGGCACACCCTCAAGGTAAGTCAGTCAACCTACCAATTGTCAAATGGTGTAGAATGTGTTTTTACCTGTAGCTATGGTATGGATGTGAACATACAAGGGAATTGGGTGGCCGGGTGTCAAGGCAGCAGAGAGCAGACACCCATAGTGGCAGCATGAGATCTGTAACACATACTGGAGTCACCATAGCAGCCAGTACTATACAAGGGTGACAAAACCCACTGCAGGAAATGGTCTGAGTGACAGGGGTGTCCATTAGAGCCACACATACCAGTCAGGAAGGATCACATACCCAGCAACAGTTTTGGCCAGCAGGACAGGTGAAGACAAACACAAACAAAATGCTGTAGTATGGCCTCCGAATGTGTCCTATGGTTAACCCCACACCCAGGCCTACACAGACAGACCACAGCAGGCCAGGCAGTTGGATGTAAGTTGTGAAGGCTAGGAAGTCAGACACTAATATGTAGGTAAACAAAGCTAGGATCTGTACTACACTGGTAAGCCCTAGCCAGCAGGATAGGTAAGACTACAGACTGAAATGGAGTACCTGACTTACCAGTACAGTCCTAGCAAATGTGTACAAGTGTCAGGTGCACCCCCCCCATCCAATGTACACATAGAGTAACAGTCAGGTGTGCCCCCCAGTCCTGTGTAGAACAGTAGAAATAGTCAGGTGCCCCCTGCTATGCAGAAATGTAGCAACAGTCAATGGCAAATGACCGATGGATACCCTGCAGACACAGCATGCTACCCGTTGGTGTACAACAAAAGGTCAGCACTGCAGTACAAACAACCTGGACGTGATCCACACATGCAACAAAGATGGCCATACTGGGCATGCTCACACACTTAAACACATGAAGGCCATGTCTGCAAACACCAGTGGACCAGACATATCCGGAAGCTGCAGTTCTCAATATAAACACATGTCAGTATGCACCACTCCTGCCTTGCACACACAGTGGATACGAATGCAGGCAAATATGTAAGGACAACACACTATAATAAGCCACAGACACATGGGCATATATGTGAGGAAGAGGGTGACTGCGACAAGGAGCCATGTGGGCCTGTCCCAACTGGCACACAGCCTAAGGGCCCTCAACACATGAGGTGCAGATGTAACCTACTGCGGATACTAGTCACCAGTATCTATCAGCATGACAGACTATGTGGTGTATGTGCCAGCTGTGCAACAAGACTGTACAAGGAAGCAGCCATCTAGTAGCTGTATACACTCACCTGTTACATATGACCCCATGTGTGCCCGCATATAGCATGTCAATCCCCACATGAATGGGGTATGGCCCATGCACACACTGCCCCCCCCATAGCAGTAGTATGACAAACCTGCTGAGGTCATCCAATGTGAATTACACCTTTGGGAGAGCTATAGCTCAGTAAAGTGCATGGCGTGTCCCATAACTGCATACTGCTGTAGTGACAGAGTAGTTAGGTAGTACTAACCCCAGACCTGTCAATTGTGTGAGTGTGTGTTTGTGTGTGTGCCTATCTGCCTCTGATTGTGTAGAGTGAAATGCTTGTTAGGCTACTCACACTCTGTGCAATATATATATTAAACTTTGGCAAGACTGCTGATGTCACTCACCTAGAGGTACACCTCTGGGAACATGATAGCCCAGTAACCACCTTGGCGCATCCTGTAACTGTGTATTGCTGTAGTGTGATAAACTAGTTAGGTAGGTGTTCGAACTCTAGCCATGGCAACTGTGTGTGTGTCTGACTGGATATAGAGCAATGCCTTTTTAGGCTACCCCCACTCCATACAATACAAATACACTATTTTGCCAAGGCTGCTGATGTCACTCATCGAGAAGTACACCTCTGGGAACATGATAGCCCAGTAATTGCCATGGTGCTTCCTGTAACTGTGTATTGCTGTAGTGTGAAAAACTAGTTAGGTAGGTGTTTGAACCCCAGCCGTGGCAACTGTGTGTCTGTGTGTGTGTCTGACTAGGGAGAGAGCAATGCTTTTTAGGCTACCCACACTCCATACAATACAATTACACTACTTTGCCAAGGCTGCTGATGTCGCTCATCTAGAAGTACACCTCTGGGAACATGATAGCCCAGTAATTACTGTGGCGTGTCCTGTAACTATGTATTGCTGTAGTGTGATAAACTACTTAGACAGGTGTTTGAACCCCAGCCGTGACAACTGTGTGCATGTGTGTGTCTGGGTAGAGAGCAATGCTTTTTAGGCTACCCACACTCCATACAATACAATTACACTACTTTGCCAAGGCTGCTGATGTCACTCATCTAGAAGTACACCTCTGGGAGCATGATAGCTCAGTAATCGCCGTAGCACGTTCTGTAACTGTGTACTGCTGTAGTGTGATTTAGAATGGTGGTAGTGTTCCATCTCCATCCATGTCAGTTCCGGATGTGATGTGTGTGTCTCAGTGTTTGTGTATGGAGCAATGCATTATAGGCTACTCACTCGTAGTACATTACAAATGCCCTACTTTGGTAGTCCTGCTGATGTCATTAATTGTGCAATACACCTTTGAGGAAGATGAACTTCAGTAATGTCCTTGGCATGTAATATAACTGCGTAGTGCTGTAGTATAGTACACCAGCTAGGTAGGGGTTCTACTTCCAGACATGACAGGTGTGTGTGTTTGTAACTGGTGTCCTGTGTATAAGTGGTTGTGAGTTTGTGACACCTGTGGGCATTGTGGAGGGGTTTTGCTAATTACATTTATGGTGGCCCTGCTATATATCACAATGTCAACAATACAGGGATAACAGATGTAAATGGCTGAGAGGCTGGGGTGCAAAGCCATACCCATACATGTGACATCACAGCCTGCCAAACACAGTTAGCAACCCCACTGTGCCTTCACATGTGACTCACAACGGACATACCATGCTTGATAACATGGCCTGTATGGACAGATGACACTGACATCAGGAAATGCTGTTAGCATGCTGTCAATGTGGGTGCAGGGTAAATCTGCTGACCAGTACCACTCCCTGCCACACGGGGCAAGACTGGCACATCTGATGATACATTGTATTCACAGTATAGGCCAGAAACCCCAGGCACAGTTCCACATGTTACTGTACATGCATGTGGGATATGTGCACATCCTAGACATCATCCAAGTCATGGACTAGGGAACACATACATAGCAAGTGATGCACAGCATTGGCCACACACAATGGTCACCCAGGTGCCTGGAAGACGAATGCAATACCCACCTGTGTGGGCAAATGCAGAAGCTAAAGGCCTGTGCCACAATGCAGACCATTGTCATGTGGGCTGATGCCAAGGTATACCCATCGCCTACCCTTATATAGCCTGTTGCCACTTGTGGCCACCACACACCCGTGCAGACATGCACCCATGCATGTCCGAACTGGACCCTGTGTGTACGTGTGTGTGTGTTGTATGGTGCATATGTCCACATCCACACGCACTACTCCCCACAGGGCATAGTGAAGCATGCCACCTAATGTCTGACACCCCCTCATACTCACTGCCCATATGACCTCTATATCTCCCGTGTGGTGCATGTGTTTCCTGTGCATTGATGTGTTGTGCCAATCCCACTAGTGACGGGTTGCACTCCTGGTCCTGCCAAGTATGTAACTGTGTGTGTGTCCCTGTGTGAGTGTGCCTGTGCTGACGCTGGTACCTGTTCATGCAGACAGGCAAGTGTACATCACCTACTGCATATCTACCATATCCCTGTAGCAGATGGCACTCACCATCACATATATGTTCTGAGTGCTCCCCACCAGATAACACATGTGGCGCATCCAATGACAGCATCGGACTGTGATAGCACTATATAGCTGTCAGGTGTATGATACCCTGTGCCGGTAGGTGTGTGACACAAACATGCATCGGTTTTACCCTCCCACACCTCCCTGACATGTATTTGCCTCTGTCTGCCTCCCCCACACCCTCTCTGGTAGATGTGGAGGCCCACACCTGCATTGCTTAGGCAGCAGCATGTGTATTTAACATTATGCTCATGATCAGCTGATAGCCTCTGCACATATTGCAGGCCTTCCCTATCCGATTGCATGTGGAACAGGTGTGGTAACATTCCCATAACCAATTGCATGGAAATGTACTCCACTACCTGGGAACATCCTGGTGGTGTTGGCCCTTGTCTGTCACTGTGAGCAGGAGCAAGAACTGTCATTTTGCAAACAGCATTTTAGATGGGTTGGAGGCTTTTCCTCTAACAACATACACTGTGGGAAGAGGGCAACAAACAGGAGTGGGATGTGCCTGACCTGCCTACGAACTGTAAGTGCTGCTATACTGCATGTGGAGTAAGGTTGGATTAACAGTGTTTGTCTGGATATGCCTGTCACACGTGTCGCAATACCTGCCATGTCAGTTCCATGTATACTAGGAATCCCCATCTGCAGGCTCATCTGCAGACTGGGCATTGTTGTGCCTTTGGTGTCATGTGTTAGCCACGATGCATCTATCCGTGGAATGCAGACAGTACTGTGAGGATTGTAATCTGTTGATGGTGAAGGCCGTGACAGTTACTGACTACATATCCCTCATTGGACATATGTTGCAACAAACCCCGTTACAATGGTAGATTAATGAGGGTATCACAGCAACATGTCTATACTGGCCCTGTGTATGTACTGTCAGCCACACCTCTGTCAACCGTTGTACATATATCATGCATGAAATACATATGTGCTGTACTCCATAAACAGTGTCAACATATGTGATAACACGTCAGTGATATATCAGAATGCTACACATGTGACGTACAGTAAGGGTTACACTTAATGCCATACCCTGCAACTCCTGTGGATTTTTGTACAGTACAGAGGGCTGTGTAGTGATGCTGAATGTCGAGAGTGTGTGAATTGTTAATATGTATTGTCGCCTGTGTGCAGACTGTGGTAGATGTCATTGTCCTAGCTCCCCTTCTATCTGTTGTTACATGCTGCCCCACTGTATGGTGCTGTATTACCTTACATGTGTGTAGGGCCATACACACACATGTCCCATACCACAGACAGCCATCAGACCGGACTGTGTAGCAGCCCTGTATATGTAGGGTCATGCTGTGAGTGGCACATATGAGGATGGTGTAGGACAGATAGGCCATATACCGTACTAGTATGCTAGCATACCATATGTGGCTGTGGCTGTGTTCACATTGGTTGTGGTTATGCACTGTCACACAGGTGTGGCCTACCCTGTGCTGTGACATGGCTGTCGAGCCTGCTATATATGCAGGTACTGTACCATGATAACCTTAGGATATCTGTCAGTAGCCAATGGCACAATTTTTATGAGCATATGTCACCTTCCACACACACTGTGTCTGTGACAACAATCCCAATGACAGTAGCAAATGTCTAGTAATATACCAGTTATACATACCAAACGTCCCACTGCACTACTACATTGGGACTGTAAGGGCTGGGGTAGGGCTACACTCCATGTCCAGGACATTAGCCATATATATATATATATATATATATATATATGACTACACATGAGTAGTACTTGCACTTACCACCGTCATGGCAACCACCCACTATGAATCTCTACATCATGTGGATGTAGTCCTTGTACATTTCCTGTGTAATGGACATCCCTCCTGTGTGTGGGCATCAATGTTACAGACAGCAGGTAGCAATACCTCTTACAGGAGTACCTGAACACTCAGGGCAGACACATATATGTAGGAGGATCAGGACATACAGACATATTGTTACTACACTGGTGTAATGCTATGCATAGTACTGGAGTTACAGGGTGTATGGGTGTGTGTGTGTGTGTGTGTGTGTGTGTGTGTGTGTGTGTGTACATACTAGTTTACCTTGGACTGCAGTCTGTCTGCATAGCTCACTACTGTGGGCCATCCTCTAGCTAGACAGAGTTGTGCCTATCATGTGTTATCTGTCCACCACACAGGTCCTGTGTCGAATATTACACTGGCAGTGTGTGTGTTACATGCTAGCAGTACATGGCTACATCCATTTGTGTACCTGATGTTGTATTCCTGCATAGGGGTATGTTGCAACACATCCTGTAACAGCAGCATGTTCCAGGGTGTGTTACTGCAATATTTCGGGTATGGCCCTGCGTTCCTGCCTTTGTCCTCCACATGTATGGCAGCCCTTGTCCTGCTGTGATATGGGTATGGGTTGTTAGGTAATGGTCTATCATTCACCACTGCTAGCATTCCTACTATCATCCCACTCATAGCGTGGACACCCACAACATTTGTTGGCCAGGGACCATACCTGTGACGGATACATTGACATTACGACAAGTAATGAATGTCCCCCTAGGCCTTGACTACAGGGTGTAATTGGAGGCTGCTGAACTACATCTGATATTGGTGTCTGGCACGTATCCTGCAGGTGAACCCATTGTCAAATGCTGTATGAATTGAAGGGCTTAGCCTGGCACTGTCTGCATCGACTGTTATGTGTGGGCCTTGCATACATCACTGGTTATATACATCAACATCCATGTGCTGCCAGTAATGGCATACATTATTGTATGGTACACAAATAAAGATTGTCTGTGTATACATACCTGTGTGTCATGTCACGTCCTTTGAACTGTGAGTGGGTGTATGTGCAATGTAAGTATCCCCTTTGTGGGGCTGGTTGCCACATTACACATGTCACAGGTACCAGTTACAGGGCTTGGGGCTGGGGATATACATTTTACCCAGTACGTCCACACTACTGCTACACATGTATGGCTACTAATACCCTTTGTCTGTGTATATGTGTATGTACCCATATATCCTGTATATCGTAGCTATATACATACATACATATATATATATATATATATATATATATATATATATATATATATATATATATATATATATATATATATATATATATATATATATACCTGAACATGATTTTCAATGTATGGATGTGTGTGTATATCTGTACCATTGTAATGTGTAGCCATTCAACATAGTACATTCCCTATGGTACAATGGCGTATCTGCATGGTATGTTACAGATATTGGCCTGACATGTACAGGTGACATGGATAACTGTTGGAGCACTGTAACTGTGTTGTGGTGGGTCCTGCTATCAAGTACTGCAAGTGCCGGATATTGGCTTGCACACCATATGCGTTATGGCTGGGGGGGGGTTACATTGCAGTAATTACCAGGTGTCCCGCATGTGTGCCACCACCCCCAATAACTGTGCTCATGGTCAGTTATGTCGTACTGAGTGGGCCAGGAGTCCGTTCCCATGTGGAAATCATATACACATGTCTATCTGTATATACACATATATGTGTGTATATATATATATATATATTTTTTTTTTTTAATGTATATCTGCATAAGTACATATGTTACTCCCCCATATATAGTGGGAGAGAACTGGACATTGATATAGCTCTAGCTATGTATATGTATCCATATATATATATATATATATATATATATATATATATATATATATGTGCATGTATTTATATATATATATATATATATATATATATATATATATATATATATAGATATAGATGGGTATATACACTGAACATATTAATCTATCTCTGTACGATTGCTGTTATATGGTTATTTGTGAATCATACATACACATATATATATATATATACCTATAGCTGTCTATCTGTCTACATTAACAGATGTATAGCTGTCCATATGTGCATGCATGTTCGGCCTATATGTGTGGCCTGTATCTCATTCTCTTGGCAATTGTCATGGATGACATTAGGACTGAGGTCAGTCATTCATGCAGACACGTACGTGTTTCAGACCTATCATCTCCAGCGATATATGTGTTCTACCACATATAACTGTGTAACTTGCAATGTTTGAAGTGTATCAGAGCAGGATATGACAGATATCCCTATATGTACCCACATTATGGCACACTATGTCTGTGATTCATGCATTAAGAGATTGTGTGGTGTGGTATTACTACATTCCTTGTGCTGTTGACTGATTGTGCTGGATGATGTGTATATGGAATGAGTGGTTATGTACATCAATCATGGTTTAATGGTAAATTAGGTAGTGTATGATGTGCAGCGTCCTGGGTGTGGCCCTTCCACAGGCTGTATATTGTGTTTCAGTGCAAATCACGAGCTGTCGGATACAGAGTGAGTTAGGGACATTTGAGCAGTCGTACGAGGGTGTGCACGTGTATGCGCAGAGCTAAGCAATGCTAAGCTTGGGTTGCGTTACCATACACACAGCTAGCATTTACTTAGCTCAATCTATGTAGGCAATGCTTACCCCTGTGCAAATACACGTACACACACTTACAACTGCGTATCCATGCGTACAACTGCTGTTGTGCACTTACACATGCTTGCTAGTGCCATAGTCAGTATGACACTTCACATGTGCATTTAAGGCAGTACTCCTGTGCAAATATAAATGTTACTTAGTAGGTTATACAGCACAATGAAGGTAACATACAGATATCACATGGAAAATAGGATGTGCTGCAGTGGGACTCGACCCGGGAATGCGTGCGCGTTAGGCAGATGCTCTGGCCATTACACTATTGCTGTTTTGCTTTATTTGCATGTCTACCATAATGACGTACACATGTTCCCTTCCCCCGGCCCCCAAGCTCCACGTACACAGCATCCATCCATTCCCTGGTTGCTGGCCCTGCCATACTACACCTCCACATATTTCCCTCTCTGCACGTCTTGGTACACCTCCAGTATACTGTCCCCACCCAAGCATCTGCAGGCTCCTCATCCGTTTAGTCCACGTACGTACCAGCCTTCCCCGATCCACTTCCGATACTGGTGGTGACATCGATGTGACCCACAACTGTTGGTTCATCCATCCAGGGATGGACCTGTTGTTGTGTCAAGAGTAGACCTAGCTGGTCTACAGTGTTTCTCCCACTAGTAGCATCCTGCTAGGGTATTGTGTAGTAGTAGTTTGCTCACACACCTGGCCAGCATCATCTTCCGGTTCCAAGGTACCAATGCCCCGGGTGTGACATACTGTGCATGAAGCACGCTCACATGCCCCCATGGTGTGCACTGTATATCATTATTCCCTTCAGTATTATGCAGGACTACTCTTCACACAGTATGATGGACAGGCACCGTTATGTGCTGCACATAGACTGCTCATAATACTGTGGTTGTTCAATGGACACATGTTCTGGTATTAATCTACACACTTATATACATTTCCCATACTGCTGGATGCCTTTGCTGGATGATGTGTTTGTGATCACAGCAGCTGAATGCGTATCTGCCATGGCTTAGTGGAACTCATGACTACTATAGTGTGCAGGGTCGGGGCTTTGCAACCTGGCAGTGTAGATTATTTTGTTAATGGGCACAACAACAGCTGCTGGCTACAGAGTGACTGAGGCACTGTAGAACATTTGTAGGTGGGTATGTGCTTGTTTGCATGTAGCACAGCATTACTGACCTCTGGTTGCAGTGTCTTGCCCTCAGTTAGCCTCTACATTACTTCACCAGTGCGGCACTCGCATACCTGCGGCCAAACAGGCTTACACCTGCTTGCTCCTGCATACACACATGCAACATCGTGCATTTTGTTCACATCTGTCAACTGGGACACTCGGTCTGTATGCTTGTCTATTGTCAGCGGTGGCCCAGGGTGTAGAGCTCCACATTGACCCCAGCTATGTATCCCAAGTAATACTGGGGTGATCTCATTCATAGAGGGTAACAGACATAACATAGCTATGTCCCCCATTAAACATGTTTAGTTTATGTTCAACTGTCGGTATTATCCATGCTTAGGTCAGGTTTACATGTCAGGTATGACTGTTGACAAAGGTCAGTTTAAGGTGAGGATGGATTCCTGTTTCATATGTCAGGATAGGTTACATGCAGGTATTCGGGGTAGATGTACATATTCCATACTTGTGTGGTACAGTAGAGGCAAATAGCTAGGGAGTAGATAGGTGGGTAGTGGGAGTGACATTGTAACTGTATAGCAGCCCGTAGGTATAATTGGATGGGGAGCAATAGGGAAGGTATGTCAGATGTTGGGATTTATATGTGGGGCAGGACAAGAGGTGTTGGTATCACTAGTTGATGTCGTGGTATAGAGTGTGAGGTGGGGTGGGAGGGTTTTGCAAGGTGGTGAGCCTGTGCTGCTCCAGGTGTTCTTGTGGTGTTCCTTCATGTGTTAGTTATATGTGTCCTGTGGGACAGCTGTGATACTACATGTGGGTTGAGGTTCCAGATACTGGCAATATAGTGGGGGAAGAGGGTGTCACCTACGTGTACCCTTAGACATTAAGAGGAATGGAACAGGGTCTGATAGGTACATGGTGTGCATGGGGCACAAAGGGGGGTGTTAGTAGTCAGATTATCCAGGGATGTGCAGGATGACTGCAGGGAAGGTCCATAGCTGGCCATGTTGTCTATGACAACAGCTGTGCATATGCACTGTATTTGGTGTTTGCGTTGGACACTCACACCCCTGGGTGGGGGTGGGGACTTCAATAATACCTTGCGATGCCTATTACATCGCCTTACATGCCTACAGTGGGGTGTTGTGACCATGTGTTCATAGGTGTTGTGTAGTGGGTAATGCAACAACAAATATGGTTATACTGTACTTTGCCATGTGCACTGGACTGTGCTGCGGTGGAACCCATATTGGGAATGGCTGCCCATTAGATGTAAGTATGCCTGTCGACTATACAGAATCTGTGGCCTGTCCATTGTTTGCTTCGTAATATTGGTGTGTTCCTCTTACAATGCGCACCTGTCTGGCAAATA